>NC_141017.1:7590652-7744126 GCF_052327205.1 Somniosus microcephalus | reverse complement strand
ACCATGAAACTACCGGATTGTTGTAAAAACCCGTCTGGTTCACTAAAGTCCTTTAGGGAAGGAAATCTGCCGTCCTTACCCGGTCTGGCCTATATGTGACTCCAGACTCTCAGCAATGTTAACTGCCCTCTGAAACGGCCTAGCAAGCCACTCAGTTGTCATAATAAGAATAAAACCGGAGGGACCACCTGACATCGACCTAGGCACCGGACATGACAAAGGCACACCCAGCCCAGTCACACCTCCACCACCGGCGTGCCGTGGCTGCAGTGTGTACCATCTGCATGATGCACTGCAGCAACTCGCCAAGGCTTCTTCGGCTGCACCTCCCAAACCCGCGACCTCTACTGCCTGGAAGGACAAGGGCAGCTAGCGCGTGGGAACACCAAGTTACCCTCCAAGTCACACACCATCATGACTTGGAAATATATCGGCGATCCTTTATCGTCACTGGGTCAAAATCTTGGAACTCCCTCCCTAACAGCACTGTGGGAGCGCCTTCACCACATGGACTGCAACGGTTCAAGAAGGTGGCTCACCACCACCTTCTTAAGGGCAACTAGGGATGGGCAATAAATGCTGGCCTTGCCAGCGACACCCACATCCCATGAATGAATAAATAAAAATTCTCCTACATTACAACAATGAAGTGCTTCATTGGCTGTGAAGCGTTTTGGGTCGTCCTGAGGTGGTGAAAGGTGCAAGTTCTTGCTTCTGGTTGTGTGTTGGTGGGATTCTGTTATTGGTGCATCATGACCTACCTCAGTGAGGTAACGAGCTGCTGCTCTCAGTAGTGTGGGGCCCCAGCTCATTGGGGCGGCTGGGGGTTGCTAAGCAATTCCCCCTTTAACAACAACTTGTATTTATATAGCACCTTTCATGTAGTTAATGCTCCAGTGAAGTGCCTTGGGACGTTTGTCAGACACAATGTGACACCGAACACAAGCCGACCTCTTCATATTGTGGGGTAGACACTCTGCCCCAACGCGAGTGACCCATGGACACGCTTGTGCCACATAAGGAGATATTAGGACAGGTGACCAAAGGCTTGGTCAAAGAGGTAGGTTTTAAGGAAAGTGTTAAAGGCGGAGAGAGGGGTAGAGAGGCGGAAAGGTTTAAGGAGGGAATTCCAGTGCTTAGGGTCTAGGTAGCTGAAGGCATGGCCACCAATGGTGGGGTGAAGGAAATCAGGGATGTACAAGAGGGCAGAATTAGAGGAGCGCAGATATCTGAAGAGTTGTGGGACTGGAGGAGATTACAGAGATATGGAGGGGCGAGGCCATGGAGGGATTTGAAAGCAAGGATGAGAATTTTAAAATCGAGATGTTGCCGGACTGGGAGCCAATGTAGGTTAGCGAGCATAGGGGTGATGGTTTTCTCACTCGATGGGGGTCTTTATGTAGATGTGACAGCAGCGATCAAAGCTGCACATGGGTCACTCGCATTGGGGCGGAGTGTGTACCCCACAATATAAAAAGGTCGGCTTGTGTTGGGGTGCTGGGTTTGGCCAGTCAGATGCTCGTGGACACTGTGGGTCTGTGGGGGGGGGCGGTGAGGGGTCAGTGAGTTAACTGGAGCTGACCGTTACCCGTTGCTGACTCTGTTGCTTTCTCCGTTTCCGACAGATGGCGCGCCTGATGCACGGACGGAAGGTGGCCGCTCGCCCCTGGCCAGCCCCAAGCCCGCCAAGAAGAGCGCTGCAGCCCACCGCTCGCTGTCCGACCGAGTCAAGTCCCCCGGCACCGTGCGGAAATTGTCTATGAGAATGAAGAAGCTCCCGGAGCTGAGGCGCAAGCTGAGCTTGAGGGGGACCTCGCGCTCCAACCGCCACGACAAAGATGGCGGCGGGGGCGCCTCTGCTGCGGAAAACAGCCGGCCGGAGCCGAGCGGGGGGGCCTCCCCTCCACTGCCGTCCTCATCTTCGGGGGTCTCCTTGCCCGTCTCCAACCGCAACGTCATCTGCCGCTACCACCTGGACAGCAGCGTGTCTGCCCGCGAGAGCCAGCGGCGACAGAAGAAGCAGCGGAGCTCGCGGTTGCTGGGCACAGGCGGTTACCTGAGCGACGGAGACTCGCCGGAACTGGTCGCCAAGGCGGAGAAGCCCGGTGGCCCCTGGCGTCCGGAGAAGGATGGACCCACCGCCTGCCGGCACCCAGCCAGCACCAAGCTGGACACGGGCGCCTTCCGTCCCTACGGGGGCGGCGAGCAGCCGCGGTGCCTGCAGTACCTCTCGGGCCTGATCAACGTCCGACTGTACGGCATCGAGGGCGTCAAGCTGCCCCGGGCTGGCCTGCGCGACGTCTTCTGCGCCATCCAGGTGGACTCGGTTAGCAAGGCCCGCACCGCCATGCTGAGCTGCCAGGAACCTTTCCTCAGCCTGGACCACACCTTCAACATCGAGCTGGAGCACTCCCAGCAGCTCAAGCTGCTGGTCTTCAGCTGGGACCCGAGCTCCTGCCGCAATCGCGTGTGCTGTCATGGGACCGCCGTACTGCCCCCGCTCTTCAAAGGTAAGCGCACCCCGCCACACCCGCGCGCTCACTCACTCTCGCTCCCTTTCTCTCCATATCACTCTCTCGCTCTCTCTTTCTCTTTCTGCCTTTCTCTATCTCTCTCCCTTTTCTCCCTCCCTTTCCCTCCCTTTCCCCCTCTCCCCCCCTCTCCCCCCCCTTCCCCCCTCTCCCCCTTTCTCTTTCTATCTCTCTCTCCCATTACCCCCCTCTCTCTCTTTCTCTCTCTCCCTTTCTCTCTCTCTCTCTCTCTCGCACTCTCTCCCATTCCCCCCCTCTCTCTCTCTCTCTTGCGCTCTCTCTTTCTCTCCCATTCCCTCTCTCTCTCTCTCCCTCTCTCTCCGCGCTCTCTCCCATTCCCCTCTCGCGCTCTCTCCCATTCCCCCCCTCTCTTTCTCTCTCTCTCCCTTTCTCTCTCTCTCTCTCTCTCTCTCTCTCTCTCTCTCGCACTCTCTCCCATTCCCCCCCTCGCGCTCTCTCCCATTCCCTCTCTCTCTCTCCCTCTCTCGCGCTCTCTCTCCCTCTCTCTCGTGCTCTCTCCCATTCCCTCTCGCGCTCTCTCCCTCTTGCGCTCTCTCTTGCGCTCTCTCTCTCTCTTGCGCTCTCTCTCTCTCTTGCGCTCTCTCTCTCTCTTGCGCTCTCTCTCTCTCTTGTGCTCTCTCTCTCTCTTGCGCTCTCTCTCTCTCTCTTGCGCTCTCTCTCTCTCTTGCGCTCTCTCTTTCTCTCCCATTCCCCCTCTCTGCCTCTTTCCCTGAAGGTGCTGACTTTCACTGGTGTGCAGTACTCCTCTGGTGCCTCAGGATCTTAAAATTAGAGCCAGGCCGTTCAGGAGTGACTGAGATCGATCGGCTTTTGCTGGGTAAGGGTATCAAGGGATATGGAGCAAAGGCGGGGAAATGGAGTTGAGGTGCCGATCAGCTACGGTCTGCTTGAACGGCGGAGCAGGCTCGAGGGGCTGAATGGCCTCCTCCTGCTTTTATGTTCCCATTTGAAAGCCCTGCAGTGAGTGCTGGCCGGATAATCAACTGTGGAGGGCCTCACCGCAGAGTCTGGTTTTGTTCACACAGTCAGTCGGGGGTCACTAATTAGCAGCTAGGGCCGGGAACCCTGAATGATTTGTTCCCCTCTCTATCCCAAAGGAGCTGAAGCCAATCCCGATCCTGATCTCAAATGCTGCCTGAACTGGGATCTGCTGGCTTTACACAGCCTGGGAGTGGAACCTGTGACTCGGTGCCCACGGGGGGCGTTTACTCACTTACCCATCTCGGGAGCACATTGGCGACACTGGAGAAGCACCTTGAGTATTAAGTTGCACCAGGGTGGGAGGCTGGAGATAAAGGGATATTCCCCACTGGCCCATCGCCCTTGTGCCCTCCCTCTGAAAGAGCTCGTCCCGGAGTCCCAGTCCCTTTCCCTCTTATTTAAAAAGAAAGGTTAGCATTTCTATAGCACCTTTCACGACTGCCGGACGTCCCAAATGCTTTGCAGCCAATGAAGTACTTTGCAAGTGTAGTCACTGTCGTAATGCAGGGAAATTTGAATCGTGGCTCAACTGTGTATCAGAACAGGAATTCTGGCTACAATAGCTGGTAACTTTTGTCACTTTTCTTTACAAAAACAGAATGATTCTGAACTAACTGAGAAACGCACTGGCAATATATGGCGAGTCACAGACCCCACAGGAACCTGCCTGTATTAGTGCTCTGCTAACCCTCGCTGCTAAAACTCAGGATGGTTGGTTGGGACAGGGTAGCTGTGGAGCAGAGTTTATTTGGAGGGACCTGCCCCACAACACAGGGTACGTGGAGCCATTCACGCTTGCTGCAGAAGACTTGGCTTCGGGCCGTTGTCACGGCCGATTTCACTGCTGATCGTTTTAACCCGGGAGTTTCTGCGGGAGGAAGTTCCCTGATTGCTCCGAGTCCTGTTTACTCCATTCAGGGGAAAGGATCATGATGGGACATCCTTCTCAACGCCAGCAGCTGTTAGTGGGCTTGACCTCTCCGTGCCCTCGCACACATGGGGCAGAAACACCAGCACATGTTGTTTGCAGTGAATGCATCCGTCCCCTGTACAGTCGGCAACAGAACCGCCAGGCTTCAACAAAGAGTAACCCCCAGAGAGTGTTTACAGGGTAATCCCCCCAGTGTTTATAGGGGTAATCCCCCCAGTGTTTATAGGGGTAATCCCCCCAGTGTTTATAGGGGTAATCCCCCCAGTGTTTATAGGGGTAATCCCCCGAGTGTTTATAGGGGTAATCCCCCCAGTGTTTATAGGGGTAATCCCCCCAGTGTTTATAGGGGTAATCCCCCCAGTGTTTACAGGGGTAATCCCCCAGTGTTTATAGGGGTAATCCCCAGAGAGTGTTTACAGGGGTAATCCCCCCAGTGTTTATAGGGGTAATCCCCCCAGTGTTTACAGGGGTAATCCCCCCAGTGTTTATAGGGGTAATCCCCCCAGTGTTTATAGGGGTAATCCCCCCAGTGTTTATAGGGGTAATCCCCCGAGTGTTTATCGGGGTAATCCCCCAGTGTTTATAGGGGTAATCCCCCCAGTGTTTATAGGGGTAATCCCCCCAGTGTTTATAGGGGTAATCCCCCCAGTGTTTATAGGGGTAATCCCCCAGAGAGTGTTTACAGGGGTAATCCCCCCAGTGTTTATAGGGGTAATCCCCCCAGTGTTTACAGGGGTAATCCCCCCAGTGTTTATAGGGGTAATCCCCCCAGTGTTTATAGGGGTAATCCCCCCAGTGTTTATAGGGGTAATCCCCCCAGTGTTTATAGGGGTAATCCCCCGAGTGTTTATAGGGGTATTCCCCCCAGTGTTTATAGGGGTAATCCCCCCAGTGTTTATAGGGGTAATCCCCCCAGTGTTTACAGGGGTAATCCCCCCAGTGTTTATAGGGGTAATCCCCCAGAGAGTGTTTACAGGGGTAATCCCCCCAGTGTTTATAGGGGTAATCCCCCCAGTGTTTACAGGGGTAATCCCCCCAGTGTTTATAGGGGTAATCCCCCCAGTGTTTATAGGGGTAATCCCCCCAGTGTTTATAGGGGTAATCCCCCCAGTGTTTATAGGGGTAATCCCCCCAGTGTTTATAGGGGTAATCCCCCAGTGTTTATAGGGGTAATCCCCCGAGTGTTTATAGGGGTAATCCCCCCAGTGTTTATAGGGGTAATCCCCCCAGTGTTTATAGGGGTAATCCCCCCAGTGTTTATAGGGGTAATCCCCCCACTGTTTACAGGGGTAATCCCCCCAGTGTTTATAGGGGTAATCCCCCAGAGAGTGTTTACAGGGGTAATCCCCCCAGTGTTTATAGGGGTAATCCCCCCAGTGTTTACAGGGGTAATCCCCCCAGTGTTTATAGGGGTAATCCCCCCAGTGTTTATAGGGGTAATCCCCCCAGTGTTTATAGGGGTAATCCCCCGAGTGTTTATCGGGGTAATCCCCCCAGTGTTTATAGGGGTAATCCCCCCAGTGTTTATAGGGGTAATCCCCCCAGTGTTTATAGGGGTAATCCCCCAGAGAGTGTTTACAGGGGTAATCCCCCCAGTGTTTATAGGGGTAATCCCCCCAGTGTTTACAGGGGTAATCCCCCCAGTGTTTATAGGGGTAATCCCCCCAGTGTTTATAGGGGTAATCCCCCCAGTGTTTATAGGGGTAATCCCCCGAGTGTTTATAGGGGTAATCCCCCCAGTGTTTATAGGGGTAATCCCCCCAGTGTTTATAGGGGTAATCCCCCCAGTGTTTATAGGGGTAATCCCCCCAGTGTTTACAGGGGTAATCCCCCCAGTGTTTATAGGGGTAATCCCCCAGAGAGTGTTTACAGGGGTAATCCCCCCAGTGTTTATAGGGGTAATCCCCCCAGTGTTTACAGGGGTAATCCCCCAGTGTTTATAGGGGTAATCCCCCAGTGTTTATAGGGGTAATCCCCCAGTGTTTATAGGGGTAATCCCCCGAGTGTTTATAGGGGTAATCCCCCCAGTGTTTATAGGGGTAATCCCCCCAGTGTTTATAGGGGTAATCCCCCCAGTGTTTATAGGGGTAATCCCCCCAGTGTTTACAGGGGTAATCCCCCCAGTGTTTATAGGGGTAATCCCCCAGAGAGTGTTTACAGGGGTAATCCCCCCAGTGTTTATAGGGGTAATCCCCCCAGTGTTTACAGGGGTAATCCCCCCAGTGTTTATAGGGGTAATCCCCCCAGTGTTTATAGGGGTAATCCCCCCAGTGTTTATAGGGGTAATCCCCCCAGTGTTTATAGGGGTAATCCCCCCAGTGTTTATAGGGGTAATCCCCCCAGTGTTTATAGGGGTAATCCCCCCAGTGTTTATAGGGTAATCCCCTCAGTGTTTACAGGGGTAATCCCCCCAGTGTTTATAGGGGTAATCCCCAGAGAGTGTTTACAGGGGTAATCCCCCCAGTGTTTATAGGGGTAATCCCCCCAGTGTTTACAGGGGTAATCCCCCCAGTGTTTATAGGGGTAATCCCCCCAGTGTTTACAGGGGTAATCCCCCCCAGTGTTTATAGGGGTAATCCCCCCAGTGTTTATAGGGGTAATCCCCCCAGTGTTTATAGGGGTAATCCCCCCAGTGTTTATAGGGGTAACCCCCCAGTGTTTATAGGGGTAATCCCCCCAGTGTTTATAGGGGTAACCCCCCAGTGTTTACAGGGGTAATCCCCCGAGTGTTTATAGGGGTAATCCCCCCAGTGTTTATAGGGGTAATCCCCCCAGTGTTTATAGGGGTAATCCCCCCCAGTGTTTATAGGGGTAATCCCCCCAGTGTTTATAGGGGTAATCCCCCCAGTGTTTATAGGGGTAATCCCCCCAGTGTTTATAGGGGTAACCCCCCAGTGTTTACAGGGGTAATCCCCGAGTGTTTACAGGGGTAAGGTAATCCCCCGAGTGTTTACAGGGGTAATCCCCCGCAGTGGTATCAGTAGGGTAATCCCCCCAGGTGTTTATAGGGCGTAATCCCCCAGTGTTTATAGGGGTAATCCCCCAGTGTTTATAGGGGTAATCCCCCAGTGTTTATAGGGGTAATCCCCCAGTGTTTATAGGGTAATCCCCCAGTGTTTATAGGGGTAATCCCCCCAGTGTTATAGGGTAATCCCCCCAGTGTTTATAGGGGTAATCCCCCCAGTGTTTATAGGGGTAATCCCCCCAGTGTTTATAGGGGTAATCCCCCCAGTGTTTATAGGGGTAATCCCCCCAGTGTTTATAGGGGTAATCCCCCAGTGTTTATAGGGGTAACCCCCCAGTGTTTATAGGGGGAATCCCCCCAGTGTTTATAGGGTAATCCCCCAGTGTTTATAGGGGTAATGCCCCAGTGTTTATAGGGGTAATCCCCTGAGTGTTTACAGGGTAATCCCCCCAGTGTTTACAGGGGTAATACCCCCAGTGTTTACAGGGGTAATCCCCCAGTGTTTACAGAGGTAATCCCCAGTGTTTATAGGGGTAATCCCCTGAGTGTTTACAGGGGTAATCCCCCAGTGTTTACAGGGGTAATCCCCCAGTGTTTACAGGGGTAATACCCCCAGTGTTTACAGGGGTAATACCCCCAGTGTTTATAGGGGTAATCCCCCGAGTGTTTTCGGGGGAATCTCCCCCGAGTGCCCACGTGCTAGTCAGAGTAGAAATAGAAGGATACTTCAGATGAATACGTGGCTAGAGGAATGGTGCCAGGGGGAGGGATTCAAGTTCCTGGGACATTGGAACCGGTTCTGGGGGAGGTGGGACCAGTTCAAACTGGATGGTCTGCACCTGGGCAGGGCTGGAACCGATGTCCTAGGGGGAGTGTTTAAACTAAAATGGAAGGGGGTTGGGAACCTGAGCAGGGAGACAGAGGAAAGGAAAACAAGGATAAAAGCAAAAGATAGGAAGGAGAAAAACAAAAGTGGCAGTCAGAGAAATCAATGGTTTAAATCAAACGTGGCCACAGTAAATAATAATTCTAATAGGTCTAAGAGCGTTAAAAAAACAAGCCTGAAGGCTTTGTGTCTTAATGCGAGGAGCATTTGTAATAAGGTAGATGAATTGGCTGCGCAAATAGAGGTAAACAAATATGATTTGGCTGGGATTACAGAAACGTGGCTCAAGGACGGCCAAGACTGGGAACTCAACATCCAGGGGTATTCGATATTCAGGAAAGATAGGCAAAAAGGAAAGGGAGGAGGGGTAGCATTACTGGTTAAAGAAGGGATTAACACAATTGTAATGAAGGATATTAGCTCTGATGAGGTGAAATCTGTAGGGGTAGAATTGAGAAATATTAAGGGGAAAAAAACATTAGTGGGAGTGGTATATAGACCTCCAAACAGTAAGGCGGAGGTTGGGGATGGCATTAAAAGGGAAATTAAAGAAGCGTGCAATAAGGGCACAGCAGTCATCATGGGTGACTTTAATCTACATATAGATTGGGCTAACCAAATTAGTAACAATACTGTGGAGGAGGAATTCCTGGAGTGTTTACGGGATGGTTTCCTGGACCAATATGTCGAGGAACCAACCAGAGATCAGGCCATCTTAGACTGGGTATTATGTAACGAGAAAGGATTAATTAGCAATCTTGTTGTACGAGGCCCCTTGGGTCGGAGCGATCATAATATGATCGAATTCTTCATTAAGATGGAGAATGAAGTAGTTGACTCAGAAACTAGGGTCCTCAATTTAAATAAAGGAAACTACGATGGTCTGAGGAGCGAGTTGGGTAGGATTGATTGGGGAATGGCACTCAAAGGGTTGACGGTGGATAGCCAATGGCAAACATTCAAAGACCGAATGGATGAACTACAGAAGTTGTTCATCCCAGTTTGGCATAAAAATAAAACAAAAAGGTGACTCAACCGTGGCTAACAAGGGAAATTAGGGATAGCATAAGATCCAAGGAGAGGACATACAAATTGGCCAGAAAAAGCAATAATCCTGAGGATTGGGAGCAGTTTAGGATTCGACAAAGGGATTAATTAAGAAAGGGAAAATAGAATATGAGAGTAAGCTTGCAGGGAACATAAAAACTGACTGTAAAAGCTTTTATAGATCTGTAAAGAGGAAAAGATTGGTGAAGTCAAGCGTAGGTCCCTTGCAGTCAGAATCAGGGGAATTTATCATGGGGAGCAAAGAAATGGCATACCAACTAAATACATATTTTGGTTCTGTCTTCACAAGGGAGGACATAATAACCTCCCAGAAATACCACGGAACATAGGGTCTGATGAATCACAGAAGAATCACAGAAACCCCACAGTGCAGATAGAGGCCATTTCGGCCCATCGAGCCTGCACCGACACATATCCCACCCGATCCCCATAACCCCTACACCAACACATATCCCACCCTATCCCCGTAACCCCACACATTTTAATCCCCCTAACACTAAGGGTCAATTTATCATAGCCAATCAACCTAACCTGCACATCTTTGGAAGGGTGGAACTGAAAGATATCAGTATTTGTAGGGAAATGGTGTTAGGAAAATTGATGGGACTGAAGGCCAATAAATCCCCAGGGCCTGATAATCTACATCCCAGGGTACTTAAGGAAGTGGCCCTAGAAATAGTAGATGCATTGCTGGTCATCTTCCAGAACTCAATAGACTCTGGAACAGTACCCATGGATTGGAGGGTAGCTAATGTTACCCCACTATTCAAAAAAGGTGGCAGAGAAAAAGCTGGGAATTATAGACCGGTAAGCCTGACATCGGTAGTGGGGAAAATGCTAAAGTCCATTATAAAAGATGTAATAGCAGAGCACTTTGAAAGCAGTGACAGGATCAGACAAAGTCAACATGGATTTACAAAAGGTAAATCATGCTTGACTAATCTATTGGAATTTTTTGAGGATGTAACTGGTAAAATAGATAAGGGAGGACCAGTGGATGTGGTGTATTTGGACTTTCAGAAGGCTTTTGATAAGGTCCCGCAAAAGAGGTTAGCGTGCAAAATTAAGGCACATGGGATTGGGGGCAAGGTATTGACTTGGATAGAGAACTGGTTGGCGGACAGAAAGCAAAGAGTTGGAATAAACGGGTCGTTTTCCGAGTGGCAGGCAGTGACTAGTGGGGTACCGCAAGGATCGGTCCTAGGACCCCAGCTGTTCACAATATATATTAATGATCTGGACGAGGGAATTGGATGTAATATCTCCAAATTTGCAGACGACACAAAGCTGGGTGGGAGGGTATGCTGTGAGGAGGATGTCATGAAACTCCAGTACGATTTGGACAGGTTGGGTGTTTGGGCAGAAACATGGCAAATGCACTATAATGTGGATAAATGTGAGGTTATCCACTTTGGTGGCAAAAACAGGAAGGCAGATTATTATTTGAATGGCAATAGATTGGGAGAAGGGGAAGTGCAAAGAGACCTAGGTGTTCTTGTGCACCAGTCGCTGAAGGTAAGCATGCAGGTGCAGCAGGCGGTTAAGAAGGCAAATGGTATGTTGGCCTTCGTAGCAAGAGGGTTCGAGTACAAGAACAAGGATGTCTTGCTGCAGTTGTACAGGGCCTTGGTGAGACCGCACCTTGAGTATTGTGTGCAGTTTTGGTCACCTTACCTGAGGAAGCACGTTCTTGCCATGGAGGGAGTGCAGCAAAGATTCACCAGGCTGATACCTGGGATGGCAGGAATGACGTACGAGGAGAGATTGTGTCAATTGGGCTTATACTCACTGTAGTTCAGAAGATTGAGAGGGGATCTCATCGAAACCTATAAAATTCTGTCAGGTCTGGACAGACTAGATGCAGAAAGGATGTTTCTGATGGCCGGGGAGTCCAGAACCAGGGGTCATAGTCTAAGGATAAGGGGTAAGCCATTTAGGACTGAAATGAGGAGGAATTTCTTCACCCAGAGAGTGGTGAACCTGTGGAATTCTCTGCCACAGAGGGCTGTGGAGGCCAGTTCATTAAATATATTCAAGAAAGAGTTGGATATATTTCTTGAGACTAAAGGGATCAAGGGATATGGGGAGAAGGCAAGGACAGGGTACTGAATTTGGATGATCAGCCATGATCTCATTGAATGGCGGAGCAGGCTCGAAGGGCCGAATGGCCTACTCCTGCTCCTATCTTCTATGTTTCTATGTTATAGGGGTAATCCACCCAGAGTTTATAGGGGTAATCCCCCCAGTGTTTATAGGGGTAATCCCCCCAGTGTTTATAGGGGTAATCCCCCGAGTGTCTATAGGGGTAATCCCCCAGTGTTTATAGGGGCAATCCCCCGAGTGTTTATAGGGGTAATCCCCCCAGTGTTTATAGGGGTAATCCTCTCAGTGTTTGTAGGGGTAATCCCCCCAGTGTTTATAGGGGTAATCCCCCCAGTGTTTATAGGGGTAATCCCCCCAGTGTTTATAGGGGTAATCCCCCCAGTGTTTATAGGGGTAATCCCCCCAGTGTTTATAGGGGTAATCCCCCCAGTGTTTATAGGGGGAATCCCCCCAGTGTTTATAGGGGTAATCCCCCCAGTGTTTATAGGGGTAATCCCCCGAGTGTTTATAGGGGTAATCCCCCAAGTGTTTAAAGGGGTAATCCCCCAGTGTTTATAGGGGTAATCCCCCCAGTGTTTATAGGGGTAATCCCCCCAGTGTTTATAGGGGTAATCCCCCCAGTGTTTATAGGGGTAATCCCCCAGTGTTTATAGGGGTAATCCCCCCAGTGTTTATAGGGGTAATCCCCCCAGTGTTTATAGGGTTAGTCCCCCCAGTGTTTAGGGGTAATCCCCCCAGTCTTTATAGGGGGAATCCCCCCAGTGTTTATAGGGGTAATCCCCCCAGTGTTTAGGGGTAATCCCCCCAGTGTTTATAGAGGTAATCCCCCCAGTGTTTATAGGGGTAATCCCCCGAGTATTTGCAGGGCTAATCCCCCGAGTATTTGTAGGGGTAATCCCCCGAGTATTTGCAGGGCTAATCCCCCGAGTATTTGCAGGGGTAATTCCCCGAGTATTTGCAGGGGTAATTCCCCGAGTATTTGTAGGGGTAATCCTCCGAGTATTTGTAGGGGTAATCCCCCGAGTATTTGCAGGACTAATTCCCCGAGTATTTGTAGGGGTAATCCCCCGAGTATTTGTAGGGGTAATTCCCCGAGTATTTGCAGGGCTAATCCCCCGAGTATTTGTAGGGGTAATTCCCCGAGTATTTGCAGGGCTAATTCCCCGAGTATTTGCAGGGGTAATCCCCCGAGTATTTGCAGGGGTAATTCCCCGAGTATTTGTAGGGGTAATTCCCCGAGTATTTGCAGGGGTAATTCCCCGAGTATTTGCAGGGGTAATTCCCCGAGTATTTGCAGGGGTAATTCCCCGAGTATTTGTAGGGGTAATCCCCCGAGTATTTGCAGGGGTAATCCCCCGAGTATTTGTAGGGGTAATCCCCCGAGTATTTGCAGGGGTAATTCCCCGAGTATTTGCAGGGGTAATCCCCCGAGTATTTGCAGGACTAATTCCCCGAGTATTTGCAGGGGTAATTCCCCGAGTATTTGCAGGGGTAATTCCCCGAGTATTTGCAGGGGTGATTCCCCGAGTATTTGCAGGGGTAATTCCCTGAGTATTTGCAGGGGTAATCCCCCGAGTATTTGCAGGACTAATTCCCCGAGTATTTGCAGGGGTAATCCCCCGAGTATTTGCAGGGCTAATCCCCCGAGTATTTGCAGGGGTAATCCCCCGAGTATTTGCAGGGCTAATCCCCCGAGTATTTGCAGGGCTAATCCCCCGAGTATTTGCAGGGGTAATTCCCCGAGTATTTGTAGGGGTAATTCCCCGAGTATTTGCAGGGGTAATCCCCCGAGTATTTGCAGGGGTAATCCCCCGAGTATTTGCAGGGCTAATCCCCCGAGTATTTGCAGGGGTAATTCCCCGAGTATTTGCAGGGGTAATCCCCCGAGTATTTGCAGGGGTAATTCCCCGAGTATTTGTAGGGGTAATTCCCCGAGTATTTGCAGGGGTAATCCCCCGAGTATTTGCAGGGCTAATCCCCCGAGTATTTGCAGGGGTAATTCCCCGAGTATTTGCAGGGGTAATCCCCCGAGTATTTGCAGGGGTAATCCCCCGAGTATTTGCAGGGGTAATTCCCCGAGTATTTGCAGGGCTAATCCCCCGAGTATTTGCAGGGGTAATTCCCCGAGTATTTGCAGGGGTAATTCCCCGAGTATTTGCAGGGGTAATCCCCCGAGTATATGCAGGGGTAATTCCCCAAGTATTTGTAGGGGTAATCCCCCGAGTATTTGCAGGGGTAATTCCCCGAGTATTTGCAGGGGTAATCCCCCGAGTATTTGCAGGGGTAATCCCCCGAGTATTTGCAGGGGTAATCCCCCGAGTATTTGTAGGGGTAATCCCCCGAGTATTTGTAGGGGTAATTCCCCGAGTATTTGTAGGGGTAATTCCCCGAGTATTTGCAGGGGTAATTCCCCGAGTATTTGCAGGGCTAATCCCCCGAGTATTTACAGGGGTAATCCCCCGAGTATTTGTAGGGGTAATTCCCCGAGTATTTGTAGGGGTAATTCCCCGAGTATTTGTAGGGGTAATTCCCCGAGTATTTGTAGGGGTAATTCCCCGAGTATTTGTAGGGGTAATTCCCCGAGTATTTGTAGGGGTAATTCCCCGAGTATTTGTAGGGGTAATTCCCCGAGTGTTTACAGGGGTAATCCCCCGAGTGTTTGCAAGGCTAATCCCCCGAGTATTTGCAGGGCTAATCCCCCGAGTATTTGCAGGGGTAATTCCCCGAGTATTTGCAGGGGTAATTGTAGAATCTTTGCAGTACATTAGGAGGCCATTCTGCCCATCGAGCCCGTGCCAGCTCTCTGCAAGACCTCTTCAGCTTGTCCCAATCGCCCGCCCCTTCCCTGTAGCCCTGCAAATTATTTTCCTTTAGGTACTTATCCAATTTCCTTTTGAAAGCCACGATTGAGGCTGCCTCCACCACCCTTTCAGGCAATGGGAACAGTTTCTCTCAATCTACTCTGTCCAGACCCCTCATGATTTTGAACAGCTCGATCAAATCTCCTCTCAACCTTCTCTGCTCCAAGGAGAACAACCCCAGCCTCTCCAGTCGATCCACGTAACTGAAGTCCCTCATCCATGGAATCATTCTTGTAACTTTGGATTCCATTTTATGTCAGCTGCCAGTCTATTCTCATACTCTCTCTTTGCCCCTCTTACTTCCTTTCTCACTTCCCCTCTGAACTTCCTGTATTCAGCCTGGTTCTCACTTGTATTCTCAACCTGACACCTGTCATATGCCCCTTTTCTCTGTTTTATCTTAGTCTCTATCTCTTTCATCATTCGGGGAGCCCTGCCTTTGGTTCCCCTACCTTTCCCCCTCGTGTGAATGTACCTCGACTGTATCCTCTTTAAAGGCAGCCCATTGTTTGATTACTGTTTTGCTGCCAATCTTTGATTCCAATTTACCCGGGCCAGATCTATTCTCATCCCACTGAAATTGGCCTTCCTCCAATTAAATGTTTTTACTCTAGATTGCTCCTTGTCCTTTTCCACAGCTAACCTAAACCTTATGATACTATGATCATTCTTCCCTAAATGTTCTCCTACTGACACTTGCTCCACTTGACTCACCTCATTCCCCAGAACCAGATCCAACAATGCCGCCTTCCTCATTGGGCCGGAAACATACTGATCAAGAAAGTTCTCCTGAACACACTTCAAAAATTCTTCCTCTTCTCTGCCCTTTACACTATTACTATCCCAGTCTATATTAGGATAATTGAAGTCCCCCATTAGCACTACTGTAGAGTCCTTGCACCTCTCTGTAATTTCCCTGCAAATTTGTTCCTCTATATCCTTCACACTAGTTGGTGGCCTATAGAATAATAGTATAATGACACCTCTATTATTTCTTAACTCTAACCAGATAGATTCTGTCCTTGACCCCTCCAGCACATCCTCTCTCTCCAGCACTGTAACATTCCCCTTGACCAATACTACCTCGTATCTTTCCTTCCCTATCTTTCCTGAACACCTTATATCCAGGAATATTTAATACCCAATCCTGCCCTTTTTTGAGCCAGGTCTCCATTATTACCACAACATCATATTCCCATGTGGCTATTTGCGCCTGCAGCTCATCAACCTTGTTTACCGCACTTCATGCATTTACACACCTGCCCTGTAAACCGGCCTTAGACCTCCTTGTATCCTCTCTCAACCTGACCCCACCTAATACCGTACTATCTCTTACTCTAGTGCTATTGGTATCTCCCACTCCTCTTTGCACTTTGTTTCTCCTTTCTAATGCTACATCCTGGTGCCCATCCCCCTGCCAAATTAGTTTAAACCCTCCCCAACAGCACTAGTAAACCTCCCTGGCGAGGACATTGGTCCTGGCTCTGTTGAGGTGCAGCCCGTCCGGCCTGTACAGGTCCCACCTCCCCCAGAACCGGTCCCAATTTTCCAGGAATCTGAAGCCCTCCCTCCTGCAACATCTCTCCAGCCACGCATTCATCTGCTCTATCCTCCTATTCCTGTACTCACTAGTACGTGGCACAGGGAGTAATCCAGAGATTACTACCTTTGAGGTCTTGCTTTTTAATCTCTTTCCTAGCTACCTAAAATCTGCCTGCAGGACCTTATCCCTCTTTCTGCCTATTTCATTGGTACTGATATGGACCACGACCTCTGGCTGTTCACCCTCCCCCCTCAGAGTGTTCTGCAGCCTCTGTACTCCCAGAGAGTGAATATTGTTACAGACTGGAATCTCTTTGTTGGATAGAGAGTGAGATTTACAGACTGGAATCTAACCAAAGAGTTGAAAAACGTCTGAACAAGGTGGTAGAAAGGCCGCTAATGGATCTTGAGGTTGCTCATGCTGCCTCCAAATCACTGGTTCATTGTATCTTTAATCTGCCCTGAATTTCTGTGGGGTGCCCTTACACAGCTTCTGTGCCAACGCCACCTGTCAGTGTAGAGGCTGATAGCCACTGTGTGCCTGTGTTAATGTTATTCCTGGAAGTATTGAGTTAGTTACTGCTGATTAGTGGGATCTTGCAGTGCCAATCCACACTGAGTTGTGGCAGAAAGTGTGGTGAAGAGATGAGGGGTGTGTTCGGCAGGTATGTGGTTTTTCTTGTTCGGTATACTCCATGTGAACACTGACTGGAGCAAATGAGGGCATCTTTTGGCAGCTCCTTGAGCCATACATCTGTTGGAAATCCTTCAGGACTTGGGCTGCTTCTCCCCAGCCATCCATCCATCATCCGTGCCTGCCGATCTTCCAGTGTGAAGTCTAGGCCCAGCCAGGCCCAAGTGTAGAAGCCACGCTGATGGAGCATCTCCCCGGCTCTCGCTGAGCGCACTGGCAAGTGTGCGTCTCACGTCAATCTCCTTCACGGCGGCAGGAAGGACGGCCGGTGCGGGGAGCGGAACTGTCCGCTGGGTTTGGGCAGAGGAGGGGGAGCTCTGCCCTGCCCTGCCTCCAACCCGTGCTCTTCTGTGTCTGAGGGTGGATGCTGGTGATGTGGACCTTGGAAGCAAACCTGTGGTTAGACAAATTCTTCCCCTTCCCCACCCCCCCAGCGTTGGCATCTGATTGTACAACGAGCACCAAATTCAACATAAACAGAAGAAAATGTATAATTGGAAGCAGTCCGCGTTGGATGACTGGAATGGTGAGTGTCAGCAGAGCACATTCTGTTCTGGGAATGTGACCACATACACATAAATACACCAGAAAAATAAACCCAGTCCAGGGATATCTCCAATCTATTTTAGACTGTAGCAGGTTTGAGAATGGTTCCTAGAACTGCTGTGGGTTAAATATTCAGCCTGGCCATTTATACCGCAGCGAGGTGATGCAAGGTCTTCAGGACAGGCTGGTTGATGGTCCTCCTGGTTTTTATGTTGCTTCTCGGACTTTGTTTCTGGCTCGTCCACCCACCCAGACTCGCTGCACTGAAGTCTTGCCCCTATGCTGGCCGACAGACTCCTGCATGAAGTGAATTTGCGGATTCTCGGCTTAATTCCTAATGAGCACCAGTCCACAGGATCAAAACTTCCTGGAATTATAGGCCACTTGGCAGTCTCTCCGAAACAACTGTCGTGTGAAATGGAGATGGCCTGTGTGCTGCAGGCGTTGGAGGGGGAGGGGCATTGGAGGGGGAGGGGGGTTGGAGTGGGTTGGGGGGAGGGGCATTGGATGGGGTGGGGGAGGGGATGGAGGAGTTTGCAGGAGGGGCGTTAGAAGGGGGAGGGGTTGGGGGTGGGGTGTTTGAGGAAGTTGGGAGAGGGGATTGGGGCGTTGGAGGGGGTTAGGGAGGCGTGTTTGATGGGAGGGGTCGGGTGGGGTGTTGGAGGGGAGGGGCTTCGAGGGGATTGGGGAGGGGTGTTAGAAGGGGAGGGGCTTTGGATGGGAGGGGCATTGGAGGGGTGTTGGAGGAGGCTGGGTAAGGGGTTGAGAGAGGGGCAATTGAGTGGGTTGGGGAGGAGCGTTAGAATGGGGAGGGGGTGGAAGGGTTTGGGGGGAGGGGTGTTGGAGGGGGTTAGGGAGGCGTGTTTGATGGGAGGGGGTTGGGAAGGGACGTTAGAAACATAGAGACATAGAAGATAAGAGCAGGAGTAGGCCATTCGGCCCCTCGAGCCTGCTCCGCCATTCAATGCGATCATGGCTGATCATCCAAATTCAGTACACTGTCCCTGCTTTCTCCCCATAGCCCTTGATCCCTTTAGCCTTAAGAAATATATCCAACTCCTTCTTGAATATATTTAATGAATTGGCCTCTTCTGCCTTCTGTGGTAGAGAATTCCACAGGTTCACCACTCTCTGGGTGAAGAAATTCCTCCTCATTTCTGTCCTAAATGGCTTGCCCCTTATCCTTAGACTGTGCCCCCTGGTTCTGGACTCCCTGACCATCGGGAACATCCTTCCTGCATCTAGTCTGTACAGTCCTGTCAGAATTTTATAAGTTTCAATGAGATATCCTCTCATTCTTCTAAACTCCAGTGAGTATAAGCCCAATCGACCCAATCTCTCCTCATACGTCATTCCTGCCATCCCAGGTATCAGCCTGGTGAATCTTCGCTGAACTCCTTCCATGGCAAGAACATCCTTCCTCAGATAAGGCGACCAAAACTGCACACAATACTCAAGATGTGGTCTCACCCAGGCCCTGTACAACTGCAGTAAGACATCCTTGTTCCTGTACTCAAACCCTCTCGCTACGAAGGCCAACATACCATTTGACTTCTTAACCGCCTGCTGCACCTGCAGGCTTACCTTCAGCGACTGGTGCACAAGAACACCCAGGTCTCGTTGCACTTCCCCTTCTCCCAATCTATTGCCATTCAGATAATCTGCCTTCCTGTTTTTGCCACCAAAGTGGATAACCTCACATTTATCCACGTTATATTGCATTTGCCATGCTTCTGCCCAATCACCCAACCTGTCCAAATCATGCTGGAGTTTCTCGGCATCCTCCTCACAGCACACACGCCCACCCAGCTTTGTGTCGTCTGCAAACTTGGAGATATTACATCTAGTTCCCTTGTCTAGATCATTAATATATATTGTGAATAGTGGGGGTCCAAGGACCGATCCTTGCGGTACCCCACTAGTCACTGCCTGCCACTCGGAAAAAGACCCGTTTATTCCAACTCTTTGCTTTCTGTCTGCCAACCAGTTCTCTATCCAAGTCAATACCTTGCCCCCAATCCCATGTGCCTTAACTTTACACGCTAATCTCTTATGCGGGACCTTATCGAAAGCCTTCTGAAAGTCCAAATACACCACATCCACTGGTTCTCCCTTATCCATTTTACCAGTTACATCCTCAAAAAATTCCAGTAGATTCGTCAAGCACGATTTACCTTTTGTAAATCCATGTTGACTTTGTCCGATCCTGTCACTGATTTCCAAGTGCTCTGCTATTACATCTTTTATAATGGACTCTAGCATTTTCCCCACTACCGATGTCAGGCTTACCGGTCTGTAATTCCCCGTTTTCTCTCTACCACCTTTTTTGAATAGTGGGGTAACATTAGCTACCCTCCACTCCATGGGTACTGTTCCAGATTCCATCGAATGTTGGAAGATGATCAGCAATGCATCTACTATTTCTAGGGCCACTTCCTTAAGTACCTTAGGATGTAGATTATCAGGCCCTGGGGATTTATCGGCCTTCAATCCCGTCAATTTCCCTAACACCATTACCCTACAAATACTGATTTCTTTCATTTCCTCCCTTTCATCAGACCCTATGTTCCCTGACATCTCTGGGAGGTTATTTGTGTCCTCCTTCGTGAAGACAGAACCAAAATATGTATTTAATTGGTCAGCCATTTCTTTGTTCCCCATTATAAATTCCCCTGATTCTGACTGCAAGGGACCTACGCTTGACTTCACCAATCTTTTTCTCTTCACATATCTACAAAAGCTTTTACAGTCAGTTTTTATGTTCCCTGCAAGCTTACTCTCATTCTATTTTCCCCTTCTTAATTAATCCCTTTGTCCTCCTTTGTTGAATCCTAAACTGCTCCCAATCCTCAGGTTTACTGCTTTTTCTGGCCAATTTATATGTCCTCTCCTTGGATCTTATGCTATCCCTAATTTCCCTTGTTAGCCACGGTTGAGTCACCTTTTTTGTTTTATTTTTATGCCAAACTGGGATGAACAAATTCTGTAGTTCATCCATGCGGTCTTTGAATGTTTGCCATTGCCTATCCACCGTCAAACTCCAATCAATCCTACCCAACTCGCACCTCAGACCATCGTAGTTTCCTTTATTTAAATTCAGGTCCCTAGTCTCTGAGTCAACTACTGCATTCTCCATCTTAATGAAAAATTCTATCAAATTATGGTCGCTCCGACCCAAGGGGCCTCGTACAATAAGATTGCTAATTAATCCTTTCTCATTACATAATACCCAGTCTAAGCTGGCCTGATCTCTGGTTGGTTCCTCGACATATTGGTCCAGGAAACCATCCCGTAAACACTCCAGGAATTCCTCCTCCACAGTATTGTTACTAATTTGGTTAGCCCAATCTATATATAGATTAAAGTCACCCATGATGACTGCAGTGCCCTTATTGCACGCTTCTCTAATTTCCCTTTTAATGCCATCCCCAACATCCGCATTACTGTTTGGAGGTCTATATACCACTCCCACTAATGTTTTCTGCCCCTTGGTATTTCTCAGTTCTACCCATACAGATTCCACATCATCAGAGCTAATATCCTTCCTTACAATTGTGTTAATCCCTTCTTTAACCAGCAATGCTACCCCACCTCCCTTTCCTTTTTGCCTATCTTTGCTGAATTTTGAATACCCCTGGATGTTGAGTCCCCAGCCTTGGCCACCCTGGAGCCATGTTTCCGTAATCCCAATCAAATCATATTCGTTTACCTCTATTTGCGCAGCTAATTCATCCACCTTATTACGAATGCTCCTCGCATTAAGACACAAAGCCTTCAGGCTTGTTTTTTTAACGCTCTTAGACCTATTAGAATTATTATTTACTGTGGCCATGTTTGAGTTAAACCATTGATTTCTCTGACTGCCACTTTTGTTTTTCTCCTTCCTATCTTTTACTTTTATCCTTGTTTCCCTTTCCTCTGTCTCCCTGCTCAGGTTCCCAACCCCCTGCCATTTTAGTTTAAACCCTCCCCCAGACCACTAGCAAACACTCCCCGCTAGGACATCGGTCCCGGCCCTGCCCAGGTGGAAACCGTCCGGTTTGTACTGGTCCCACATCCCCCAGAACCGGTTCCAATGTCCCAGGAATTTGAATCCCTCCGCCTGGCACCATTCCTCTAGCCACGTATTCATCTGAAATATCCTTCTATTTCTACTCTGACTAGCACGTGGCACTGGTAGCAATCCTGAGATTACTACCTTTGAGGTCCTATTTTTTAATTTACCTCCTAACTCCCTATATTCAGCTTTTAGGACCACATCCCGTTTTTTACCTATATCGTTGGTACCTATATGCACCATGACAACTGGCTGTTCACCCTCCCCTTCCAAAATGTTCTGCAGCCGCTCTGAGACATCCTTGACCCTTGCACCAGGGAGGCAACACACCATCCTGGAGTCTCGTTTGCGGCCGCAGAAACGCCTATCTATTCCCCTTACAATAGAATCCCCTATTACTATAGCTCTACCCCTCTTTTTCCTCCCGTCCTGTGCAGCAGAGCCACCCCTGGTGCCAGGAAGTTGGCTGCTGCTGCCTTCCTCTGATAAGCCATCCCCCTCAACAGTATTCAAAGTGATATATCTGTTTGAGAGGGGGATGTCCACAGGGGACCCCTGCACTACCTGCCTGCGCCTACTACTCTGTCTGTTGGTCACCCCTTCCCTTTCTGCCTGTCCAACCTTTGCCTGCGGTGTGACCAACTGCTTGATCGTGATATCCACGACGTCCTCAGCATCGCGAATGGTCCAGTATGTATCCAATTGCAGCTCCAGCGCCGCAATGCGGTCTGCCAGTAGCTGCAGCTGGACATACTTCCTGCACACATGGTTGTCAGGGACACAGGAAGTGTCCCTGAGTTCCCACATAGTGCAGGAGGAGTATACCACGGGGCCGGGCTCTCCTGCCATGACTTACCCTTTAATTAATTCAAATTAAATTAAACAGATCAATCCCACCAATTACACTACAGTTAAGTGATATACTTAAGGGCCCTTGTTTACCAACAGTCCCCGCTACACCACAGAGAGCTTAGAAACTATAAACCACAGAGTTTAAGTTTAAAAAAGAGAGAAATACTCACCAACCAATCACTTACCTGCTTTCTGGTGATGTCACGCTTCGATTACTTTTTACTTCTCTCCCTCTCTAGAGATTAGTGAGCCTACCTGGTCTCTGCCGCTGGTTTAAATAACCGCCACTGCTCAGCCACCTCGTCTCCCGCAGGTCCACCACTCTCACCGCTCTGAGGCCTACCTGGTCTCTGCCGCTGGTTTAAATAACCGCCGCCGCTCAGCCGCCTCGTCTCCCGCAGGTCCGCTGCTGCCGCCGCTCTGAGGCCTACCTGGTCTCTGCCGCTGGTTTAGAAGGGGGAGAGGTTTGGGGGAGGTGCATTGGAGTGGCTTGGGGGAGGGTTGGCGAGGGGGTTGGGGCGGGACATTGGGGGAAGTGATTGCGGGGGGGGGAGGGGTGTTGGAGCGGGTTGGGGGAGGGGGGGTGGAGCCGGTTGGAGGTTGTGCTTCTCTCCGGATCAGATCAGGGCAGACTGGCTGAAATTTATTCTGTATCTGGCTGGGAGTGAGTGTTGATGCAGTTTCCACCGCACTGATGTCCCTCACTCAAAAAAAAACTCAGCTAAAAACTGAAGGAGGCACTGAGCATGTGCAGTGCGGTCCCTACCCTGAGGGCCAGTAACCCAACTAATCTTAGCTAGCGATACGATGCACATCTGGGTCTGGGCCCTGTTATTGGATATTGTGTGACATGGGAATACACAGTGAAATAAAGACTTTTGTTTATATCGCGCCTTTTATGACCGCAGGATGTCTCAAAGCGCTTTACATCCAATGAAGTAATCTTTGGAGTGTAGTCACTGTTGTAATGTAGGAAACGCGACAGCCAATTTGAGCACAGCAAGCTCCCACAAACAGCAATGTGATAATAACCAGTGTTTTGGTGATGTTGGTTGAGGGATAAATATTGGCCCCAGGACACCGGTTATAACTCCCCTGCTCAGCCAGTGGCTCAGTGGATAGCACACTCACCTCGGAGTCAGAAGGTTATGGGTTCGAGTCCCAATCCAGAGACTCGAGCACAAAATCTAGGCTGACACTGACACACCCAGTGCAGTAGCTGAGGGAGTGCTGCACTGTCGGAGGTGCTGCCTTTCAGATGAGACGTTAAACCGAGGCCCCGTCTGCTCTCTCAGGTGGACGTAAAAGATCCCATGGCACTATTTCGAAGAAGAGCAGGGGGAGTTCTCCCCGGTGTCATGGCCAATATTTATCCCTCAACCAACAAAAACAGATTATCTGGTCGTTATCACATTGCTGTTTGTGGGAGCTTGCTGTGCACAAATTGGCTGCCGTGTTTCCCACATTACAACAGTGACTACACTCCAAAAAAAAAGTACTTCATTGGCTGTAAAGCGCTTTGAGACGTTCAGTGGTCGTGAAAGGCGCTACATAAATGCAAGTCTTTGTTCTTTCTGCTCTTTGAAATAGTGCCATGGGATCAAGACTGGGATCGCTAGGTTCTTGTTAGATAAGGGTGTCGGGCCTATGGATCAAAGGTGGGTAAATGGAGTAGAGGCACAGATCAGCCATGATCTAATTGAATGGGGGGGGAGAGATTCGAGGGGCTGAATGGCCTCCTCCTGTTCCTATGTTCCTCAGGACAGTTAGGGGTGGACAATAAATTCTCCCTTCTCAGCATCTCGCACATCTCCTGAGAGTAAGTTAAGAGAGAAAGGTGTTGAATCACTGATTGCTGAGCGGTACGAACATGTCTGCACTCTGGATATATATTTTTTGTGGCCAGTCGCAATCTCACAAAAATACAGAAGACCGACCAGCCCTAACAAACCTTTCTCCTGCCCCCCCTGTAAGGTGCCCGCTCACACCAGCTTGCCATGAAGCTGGAGCCCCGTGGAGTCCTCTACCTGAAGGTGTCTCTTGTGGAGTTGTGGGAAGTCCCTCTGTGCTGTGCCGACGACCATCGAGAGCCCAGGGTCTTCAGGGTGGAGCTCAACGAGCTGGTAGAGCGGGAGCATTCCGGAGCCAGCGTCCCGCTGCTGATCCAGAAATGTGTCTCTGAGATTGAGAAACGGGGCCTGAAGGTGAGTCTAGAATGTCCTAGTGCAGATAACTTGCATTTCTATGGAGGGTGGATTGTGGAGGAGCAGGAGGAAACCAAAACACAGTCAGGCACATGGGACTCGAGTATTTTGAAAGGACAGAGAGAGGTGGCAAGGCTGGATGATGGCGGGACTTCCAAGTTGGCTGAAGAGCTGGCTATTGATTGCGTTGTGGAGAGAAGTAGGGAGCGAAAGATTGGAGGAGCGCAGGGACTTGGGGCTGGAGGAGAGCATGGAGGTAGAGAGGGTCAACACCGTGGAGGAAGGAGCAAGGCCGTACAGACATGGAAAGCCAGTAGAGCTTGGTGAGGCTAGGGATGATGGAGATGGAGTCAGGGAGAGTGAGTCTTTTCACTCGGGTGCAAAGGGGGAAGGAAAGATGTGTGACCTCTCTTGGGAGGGGGGAGCAGAGGGATAGGGGAGTGGGAGGGGGCTGTATCTGCCCTGGGGTGGGGTCGCAGAGTGGGAGGGGGTGCTGTATCTGCCCTGGGGTGGGGTTGGGGAGTGGGAGGGCCCTGTATCTGCCCTGGGGTGGGGTCGCAGAGTGGGAGGGGGTGCTGTATCTGCCCTGGGGTGGGGTCGGGGAGTGGGAGGGTGTTGTATCTGCCCTGGGGTGGGGTCGGGGAGTGGGAGGGGGCTGTATCTGCCCTGGGGTGGGGTGGGGTCGGGGAGTGAGAGGGGCTGTATCTGCCCTGGGGTGGAGTCGGGGAGTGGGAGGGGGCTGTATCTGCCCTGGGGTGGGGTCGGGGAGTGGGAGGGGGCTGTATCTGCCCTGGGGGGTGGGGTCGGTGAGTGAGAGGGGGCTGTATCTGCCCTGGGGTGGGGTTGGGGAGTGGGAGGGGGCTGTATCTGCCCTGGGGTGGGGTCGGGGAGTGGGAGGGGGCTGTATCTGCCCTGGGGGTGGGGTCGGGGAGTGAGGGGGGGCTGTATCTGCCCTGGGGGGTGGGGTCGGGGAGTGGGAGGGGGCTGTATCTGCCCTGGGGGGTGGGGTCGGGGAGTGAGAGGGGGCTGTATCTGCCCTGGGGTGGGGTCGGGGAGTAAGAGGGCACTGTATCTGCCCTGGGGTGGGGTCGGGGAGTGGGAGGGGGCTGCATCTGCCCTGGGGGGTGGGGTCGGTGAGTGAGAGGGCGCTGTATCTGCCCTGGGGGGTGGGGTTGGGAGTGAGAGGGCGCTGTATCTGCCCTGGGGGGTGGGGTCGGGGAGTGAGAGGGGGCTGTATCTGCCCTGGGGTGGGGTCGGGGAGTAAGAGGGCACTGTATCTGCCCTGGGGTGGGGTCGGGGAGTGGGAGGGGGCTGTATCTGCCCTGGGGGGTGGGGTCGGTGAGTGAGAGGGCGCTGTATCTGCCCTGGGGGGTGGGGTCGGGGAGTGAGAGGGGGCTGTATCTGCCTGGGGTGGGGTCGGGGAGTAAGAGGGCACTGTATCTGCCCTGGGGTGGGGTCGGGGAGTGGGAGGGGGCTGTATCTGCCCTGGGGGGTGGGGTCGGTGAGTGAGAGGGCGCTGTATCTGCCCTGGGGGTGAGGTCGGGGAGTGAGAGGGGGCTGTATCTGCCCTGGGGGGTGAGGTCGGGGAGTGAGAGGGGGCTGTATCTGCCCTGGGGGGTGAGGTCGGGGAGTGAGAGGGGGGCTGTATCTGCCCTGGGGGGTGGGGTCGGGGAGTGGGAGGGGGCTGTATCTGCCCTGGGGTGGGGTCGGGGAGTGGGAGGGGGCTGTATCTGCCCTGGGGGGTGGGGTCGGGGAGTGGGAGGGGGCTGTATCTGCCCTGGGGGGTGGGGTCGGGGAGTGAGGGGGTGCTGTATCTGCCCTGGGGGGTGGGGTCGGGGAGTGAGGGGGCGCTGTATCTGCCCTGGGGTGGGGTCGGGGAGTGGGAGGGGGCTGTATCTGCCCTGGGGGGTGAGGTCGGGGAGTGAGAGGGGGCTGTATCTGCCCTGGGGTGGGGTCGGGGAGTGAGAGGGCGCTGTATCTGCCCTGGGGGGTGGGGTCGGGGAGTGCGAGGGGGCTGTATCTGCCCTGGGGGGTGAGGTCGGGGAGTGGGAGGGGGCTGTATCTGCCCTGGGGGGTGAGGTCGGGGAGTGGGAGGGGGCTGTATCTGCCTGGGGGGTGGGGTCGGGGAGTGGGAGGGGGCTGTATCTGCCCTGGGGGGTGGGGTCGGGGAGTGAGGGGGTGCTGTATCTGCCCTGGGGGGTGGGGTCGGGGAGTGAGGGGGCGCTGTATCTGCCCTGGGGTGGGGTCGGGGAGTGGGAGGGGGCTGTATCTGCCCTGGGGGGTGAGGTCGGGGAGTGAGAGGGGGCTGTATCTGCCCTGGGGTGGGGTCGGGGAGTGAGAGGGCGCTGTATCTGCCTGGGGGGTGGGGTCGGGGAGTGCGAGGGGGCTGTATCTGCCCTGGGGGGTGAGGTCGGGAGTGGGAGGGGGCTGTATCTGCCCTGGGGGGTGAGGTCGGGGAGTGGGAGGGGGCTGTATCTGCCCTGGGGTTGAGGTCGGGGAGTGGGAGGGGGCTGTATCTGCCCTGGGTTGGGGTCGGGGAGTGGGAGGGGGCTGTATCTGCACTGGGTTGGGGTTGGGGAGTGAGAGGGGGCTGTATCTGCCCTGGGGGGTGGGGTCGGGGAGTGGGAGGGGGCTGTATCTGCCCTGGGGTGGGGTCGGGGAGTGGGAGGGGGCTGTATCTGCCCTGGGTTGGGGTCGGGGAGTGGGCAGGCGCTGTATCTGCCCTGGGGGGTGAGGTCGGGGAGTGCGAGGGGGCTGTATCTGCCCTGGGGGGTGAGGTCGGGGAGTGGGAGGGGGCTGTATCTGCCCTGGGGGGTGAGGTCGGGGAGTGAGAGGGTGCTGTATCTGCCCTGGGGGGTGAGGTCGGGGAGTGGGAGGGGGCTGTATCTGCCCTGGGGGGTGAGGTCGGGGAGTGGGCAGGCGCTGTATCTGCCCTGGGGGGTGAGGTCGGGGAGTGCGAGGGCGCTGTATCTGCCCTGGGGGGTGAGGTCAGGGAGTGAGAGGGTGCTGTATCTGCCCTGGGGGGTGAGGTCGGGGAGTGCGAGGGCGCTGTATCTGCCCTGGGGGGTGAGGTCAGGGAGTGGGAGGGGGCTGTATCTGCCCTGGGTTGGGGTCGGGGAGTGGGCAGGCGCTGTATCTGCCCTGGGGGGTGAGGTCGGGGAGTGCGAGGGCGCTGTATCTGCCCTGGGGGGTGAGGTCGGGGAGTGAGAGGGTGCTGTATCTGCCCTGGGGGTGAGGTCAGGGAGTGGGAGGGGGCTGTATCTGCCCTGGGGGGTGAGGTCGGGGATTGTTATGTGCTGCGGTGAGGGAGATGTGGAGAATCAAGGGTTCTAGTGATCGAGGCTGGGGATTCTGCGACTGAGAGCCCCCTCTATTGGCAGATCTCAGCACTGCAGCCTTTACATTCCGTGCATAAAGCCCCAGGACGTAGAACTGAACCGAGACATGAAAATAAATAATTCTTTGGTTAAATATTCAAAGCATTAACTGTGAATAAATACTCAAATAAGCTGCAAGAATGACTCTGGATTTTAGATCCTCTGCTCTGAAAGTAATTTAAATTCTATTTATCCAGGAGATTTGCATGTCAGTGACTTTGATTTTGACAAGTGGCGGTGACTTTGATTTTGACAAGTGGCGGTGACTTTGATTTTGACAAGTGGCGGTGACTTTGATTTTGACAAGTGGCGGTGAGGGCTGTCAGCTTCTTATTGTGCCCAGGTGTTTGAGGGGCTTGGTGTTGGGCTGGGTTTAACCGCCTGCTGTTGGTTGGACTCCCTGTGCTGCTTGAACCCCTTCACTGCTCCTGAATAGGAATCACTCCCGGATTATCCTCTCGGTTGGATTTCCTGGCTGCTTCTCGGCTTCACTCCCGAGTCCCAGTGCGTTTCGGGGTTGTGGGCAGGAGTTTTAAGGTGCACCTTGACTAACGTGTGTGCTTTTTGTGTGCGGTGGTTGAATGGGCGTGACAGGCCGTGGGTCTCTACCGCCTGTGTGGATCAGCGGCGGTGAAGAAAGAGCTGCGGGACGCCTTCGAGCGCGACAGCGCCTCTGTGGATCTCTCCGAGGAAATCTACCCCGACATCAATGTCATCACAGGTGAGCGGCCAAGTGGGAATGCCCTCTGACCCCTGTCCCTGCGCGCGGCGGGACGCCCGCCCTGACCCCGGCAGGGGGAGCCCTTCACCTCTGACCCCTAACGGAGCAGGCGGTGGCCCTCCGCTCTCGGCCAACCTCGCACCACGATGTCGCAGTTCGTGATCGGCTGAACTGTGTGCGACATCCACATAGCATCGTCGTACAGCACAAGAGGAGGCCATTCGGCCCATCCTGCCTGTGCCGGCTCTCTGAAAGAGCTCTCCAATTAATCCCGCTCACCCGCTCTTTCTCCACAGCCCTGCAGATGTCTCCTTTCCAACTATTTATCCAATTCTCTTTTGAAAGTTACGACTGAATCTGCTCCCACCGCCCTTTCAGGCTGCGCATTCCAGATCACAACAACCCGCTGCGTAAAAAAGAAAAAAAAATTCTCTTCATCTCACCGCTGGCTCTTTTGCCAATTGCCTTATATCTGTTTCCTCTGGTTACCGACCCTTCTGCCACTGGATAGAGATACCTCTATCAAAACCCTTCCTAATTTTGAACAGCTCGATTAAATCTCCCTTAACCTTCTCTGCTCTAAGGAGAAAAATCCCAGTCTCCAGTTTCCCGCCCACCCCTGGTCCCTCCCTCCTGCCCCTGCCCTCGTCCCTCCCACCCACCCCTGGTCCCTCCCTCCCCTCGTCCCTCCCGCCTTGTCCTGTTTGGAAAATGTAAGAACCTTGATTTGCCTGAAGCCGAGAGCCCCTCAGGGAGCTGGGCGGGCTGTGGGTGATCTACCTCCTGTGAGACCTGGGTTTGAGTTGGGATCCTGTAACTGCTGGCTGTGAGGCCCTGTGTGAAATGAGTCTGTCTGACTCAGTCCAGTCCCTAGTGGGCTTGGGGCTACAGCACAGAACCGTCCCTAATGCAGCACAGAACCGTCCCTAATGCAGCACAGCCTGTTGGTGCCCGTGGGAAACCCAGCTACTGACGGTCAATCCAGAGCACTGCTCTCCAGTGTTCGAGGATACTGGAACAAGAGGCGATGGTTAACACTGGTGAAAGGGGGAGACCAGGACAGGAGTCTCCACAAAAGCTAGATCAGCACCTGGCATGGTCTCTGGGCAGGCTTTTTAAAATATTCATTCTCAGGAAGTGGGTGTCGCTGATGAGGCCGGCATTTATTGCCCATCCTCCTCCTTGACCCGCTGCAGTGGGTGTGGTGATGGTACTCCCACAGTGCTGTTGGATGGAGAGTCCAAAGCCTTGGCTACATTGAGGAGACAGGAGGTATAATGGGGATGTAGATTTTTAGACTGGTTAAACTCGAGTTAAATGGCCTCCTCTTCTGAATGTATCTCGTGACTTTCTTCCCTCTCCTCCTGAAGGGTGGGCACTTTGCTCGGGTGTAGACCCAGGTGCCCCTCCTGCCTCGCTCAGAGCACCAATGCTCCATCTGTGAGCTGTTTTGGGGGGTGGGGTGGGGTTGGGGGGAAGGGTGGGTGATCACAGCCAACCTCGATTCTGTCCTCACCTGCTGTCCAAACCCGCAAGCTTCCAGTAAAGATCAACTGGGTGCTGGGCGATGATAAACTTTATAGTTTGTTGCCAGAATGAGACTCCTTGCATTTTGTCCACACTCACCTCTGAGGTCGTGGGTTCAAGTCCTGCTCCAGAGACTCGAGCACATAATCCAGGCCGAGACGCCCAGTGCAGCGCTGAGGGAGTGCTGCACTGTTGGGGGGGGGGCAGCGCTGAGGGAGCGCTGCACTGTCGGAGGGGCAGTACTGAGGGAGTGCTGCACTGTCGGAGGGGCAGCGCTGAGGGAGCGCTGCACTGTCGGAGGGGCAGCGCTGAGGGAGCGCTGCACTGTCGGAGGGGCAGCGCTGAGGGAGTGCTGCACTGTCGGGGGGGGCAGCGCTGAGGGAGTGCTGCACTGTCGGGGGGGGCAGCGCTGAGGGAGTGCTGCACTGTCAGAGGGACAGCGCTGAGGGAGTGCTGCACTGTCAGGGGGGGCGTGGGGCAGCGCTGAGGGAGTGCTGCACTGTCGGGGGGGGCAGTGCTGCACTGTCGGGGGGGCAGTACTGAGGGAGCGCTGCACTGTCGGAGGGGCAGCGCTGAGGGAGTGCTGCACTCTCGGGGGGGCAGTGCTGAGGGAGTGCTGCACTGTCGGGGGGGCTGTCTTTCGGGTGAGACGTTAAACCGAGGCCCCGTCTGCTCTCTCAGGTGGACGTAAAAGATCCCATGGCACTATTTCGAAGATGAGCAGGGGAGTTATCCCCGGTGTCCTGAGGCCAATATTTATCCCTCAACCAACATCACTAAAAACAGATGATCTGGTCATTATCACAGTGCTGTTTGTGGGAGCTTGCTGTGCACAAATTGGCTGCCGTGTTTCCCACATTACAACAGTGACTACACTTCAAAATGTACTTCATTGACTGTAAAGCGCTTTGAGACATCCTGAGGCCATTAAAGGCGCTATATCAATGCAAGTCTTTTTTTTCTTTGCCAACTCAAGTCGAGGTTGAATGATGGAAATACAAGTTTAGTGCTGAGTGTGTCAGTCCTGTGGCTCATCGCTTGTTCCAGTTCGCTGACGACCATCTCTTAGTGCTCTGTTGCGTTTGCCCTTGTGATTGAGGTTAGACTGCACCCCGCCCTGCTCTGCAGCCGCCCGAGGTGAAGCCAGCACCAGGGCCCAACTCTTCATCAAAGGAGTCCGATTCTTTGAGCTTTTTTTTTCTCCAGAGGATCTTGGGTGATGTTGCTCCCAGTGAGCCAGAGGTTGTGCTGTTGCAGTTAGTTGGGCGGGGGACTGAGGGAAGAGGTGGAGTTCACCCGCTGGAAGACATCCCCCCCACCACCCGTCTCCCTGGCGCCCCCCCCCCCCACCACCCGTCTCCCTGGCGCCCCCCCCACCCGTCTCCCTGGCGCCCCCCCCACCCGTCTCCCTGGCGCCCCCCCCACCCGTCTCCCTGGCCCCCCCCCCCACCCGTCTTCCTGGCCCCCCCCCCCCACCTGTCTCCCTGGCCCCCCCCCACCTGTCTCCCTGGCCCCCCCCCACCCGTCTCCCTGGCCCCCCCCCCACCCGTCTCCCTGGCCCCCCCCCCACCCGTCTCCCTGGCCCCCCCCCCACCCGTCTCCCTGGCCCCCCCCACCCGTCTCCCTGGCCCCCCCCACCCGTCTCCCTGGCCCCCCCCCCACCCGTCTCCCTGGCCCCCCCCCCCACCCGTCTCCCTGGCACCCCCCCCACCCGTCTCCCTGGCACCCCCCCCACCCGTCTCCCTGGCGCCCCCCCCCCCACCCGTCTCCCTGGCGCCCCCCCCCCACCCGTCTCCCTGGCGCCCCCCCCCCACCCGTCTCCCTGGCCCCCTCCCCACCCGTCTCCCTGGCCCCCCCCACCCGTCTCCCTGGCCCCCCCCCACCCGTCTCCCTGGCACCCCCCCCCACCCGTCTCCCTGGCACCCCCCCCACCCGTCTCCCTGGCACCCCCCCCCCACCCGTCTCCCTGGCGCCCCCCCCCCCCACCCGTCTCCCTGGCGCCCCCCCCCCCACCCGTCTCCCTGGCGCCCCACCCGTCTCCCTGGCGCCCCCCCCCCCCACCCGTCTCCCTGGCGCCCCCCCCCCCCACCCGTCTCCCTGGCCCCCTCCCCACCCGTCTCCCTGGCCCCCCCCACCCGTCTCCCTGGCCCCCCCCACCCGTCTCCCTGGCCCCCCCCCCACCCGTCTCGCTGGCCCCCTCCCCACCCGTCTCGCTGGCCCCCTCCCCACCCGTCTCGCTGGCCCCCTCCCCACCCGTCTCGCTGGCCCCCTCCCCACCCGTCTCGCTGGTCCCCTCCCCACCCGTCTCGCTGGCCCCCTCCCCACCCGTCTCGCTGGCCCCCTCCCCACCCGTCTCGCTGGCCCCCTCCCCACCCGTCTCGCTGGCCCCCTCCCCACCCGTCTCCCTGGCCCCCTCCCCACCCGTCTCCCTGGCCCCCCCCCCACCCGTCTCCCTGGCCCCCCCCCCACCCGTCTCCCTGGCCCCCCCCACCCGTCTCGCTGGCCCCCCCCCACCCGTCTCCCTGGCGCCCCCCCCCACCCGTCTCCCTGGCCCCCCCCCCCACCCGTCTCCCTGGCCCCCCCCCCCCAACCTGTCTCCCTGGCCCCTCCCCACCCGTCTCCCTGGCCCCCTCCCCACCCGTCTCCCTGGCCCCCTCCCCACCCGTCTCCCTGGCCCCCTCCCCACCCGTCTCCCTGGCCCCCTCCCCACCCGTCTCCCTGGCCCCCTCCCCACCCGTCTCCCTGGCCCCCTCCCCACCCGTCTCCCTGGCCCCCTCCCCACCCGTCTCCCTGGCCCCCCCCCCCACCCGTCTCCCTGGCCCCCCCCCCCACCCGTCTCCCTGGCCCCCTCCCCACCCGTCTCCCTGGCCCCCTCCCCACCCGTCTCCCTGGCCCCCTCCCCACCCGTCTCCCTGCCCCCCCCCCACCCGTCTCCCTGGCCCCCTCCCCACCCGTCTCCCTGGCCCCCTCCCCACCCGTCTCCCTGGCCCCCCCCCACCCGTCTCCCTGGCCCCCCCCCCCACCCGTCTCCCTGGCCCCCCCCCCCCACCCGTCTCCCTGGCCCCCCCCCCACCCGTCTCCCTGGCCCCCCCCCCCAACCCGTCTCCCTGGCCCCCTCCCCACCCGTCTCCCTGGCCCCCCCCCCCACCCGTCTCCCTGGCGCCCCCCCCCACCCGTCTCCCTGGCCCCCCCCACCCGTCTCCCTGGCCCCCCCCACCCGTCTCCCTCGCCCCCCCCCCCCATCTGCCCCAGGTCTGATTGTGAACCTCGGCATTAAAGCAAGCGCATGGGGTGGAGCAGAGAGCTGGACTCCTCGAGTACTGCCTGTCCCATATGACTGTGCATTGGCCGCATTATTCCGCTGGTGATTTTGGACCTCCGTTACTGACTCTCTGCCTCTGTCTCTTCCACAGGCATCCTCAAGGACTACCTTCGGGAGCTCCCGTCTCCCCTCATCACAAAGACACTCTACGAAGTGGTGCTGGAGGCCACGGCCAAATGGCCCTTGAAGATGACTATGGGCATACCAGACGTCAGCCCGAGTCTCGCTAACGCAGTGGCTCTGCTCGACTGCCTGCCTGATCCCGAGAAGGTAACACGACGCTAGCCCAGCAGGAACCAGCAGGTCTGGTGTTCTTGTGGGAGCCTCACTATGTTAAAAAAGATGAGGGGGGATGCAGTATTGTTTAAAGAAACAATTACAGCTGTGAGGAGGGATGATATGTTAGAAGGATCATCAAATGAGGCCGTATGGGTTGAACTGAAGAACAAAAAAGTGCCAATCACACTGCTGGGACTGTACTGTAGACCCCAAATAGTCAGAGGGAGATAGAAGAGTAAATATGTAGGCAAATTTCTGAGAACTGAAAGAACAATAGGGCAGCAATAGTCAGGGATTTCAACTACCCCAATATTAATTGGGATAGAATCCGTGTAAAAGGTATACAGGACGCAGAATTCTTAAAATGCATTCAGGAGACCTATTTTAACCAGTACGTAGCAAGCCCAACAAGGAGGGCGTGGTTCTCGACTTGGTTTTAGGGAATGAAGCTGGGCAGGTGGAAGGGGTATCAGTGGGAGACCATTTTGGTGTTTGGAATCATAATTAAGTTAGATTTAGCGTAGTTACGGGAAAAGGTAGATTAGGAGTAAAAGTACTTAATTGAGGAAAGGCCAGTTTTACTAAGCTGAGATGTGAGTTAGCAAAAGTGGACTGGAAACAGCTACTTGAAGGTAAATCAGTGTCAGAGCAGTGGGAGGCATTCAAGGAGGAGATAGTGAGGGTTCAGAGCAAATATGTTCCCTCAAAGAAAAAGGGTGGGACTCCCAAATCTAGAGCCCTCTGGATATCAAGGGGCAAACAGGGTAGGATAAGGCAAAAAAAAGGGAAGCTTATATCAGATACTGAGAGCTAAACACTGCAGAAACTCTAGAGGAGTATAGGAAGTGCAGGGGTGGAATTAAAAAGCAAATTAGGAAAGCAAAGAGAGGGCATGAAAAAATATTGGCAAGTAAAATCAAGGAAAACCCAAAGATGTTTTATAAATACATCGAGCAAGAGGATAACTAAAGAGTCGGGCCTATTAGAGACCAAAAAGGTAACCTGTGTGCTGATGCGGAAGACGTGGGTTTGGTTCTTGATGAATATTCTGGGGTTGATTTTCAGTGTGCCGTGAGGCGGGCTTTTAGGCGTGCGGGGGGCTTAAAGCCCGAATTCGGGGGTCCCAACACCATCCCGTCCAAAACCTGCCTCCACGTAAGTTTCACAGGAGGCAGGAGGCACTGGGACCCACCGATCCGAGGTGGGAAGGGATTAGTGCCAATTAACTGCCTGTTAACAGGTAGTTAACAGGCAGATTTTAGCCTAATCCCTATTTTGAAGGTTGTCGTGTGGGATTCCCGACGGCTCCAAACCACGCCAGGTTAGAGGAGTCGGGCCGTCGGGTTGAAGGACTTGGAGGGGTTGAGATGTCGGTGTCCAGATGTGTGGTGGGTGCATGAGTGCAAAGGTAAGTGTGTTTGGTGTGTCTAAAGTGTGTAAAGAAGTTTAAATTACCTGCACTTACCTCGACAGCCTTTCTTCCTCTAGGCGTCGGGAGTCCATCACTCAGCCGGCACAGAAAGCAGAATGGCTGCGATCTGTCAAAAGTGACAGCCTTCAGCTTTCAGTGCCGGCGAGATTTCTAACTGAGTCTGCGTAGAAGGACTCAGGTTAGAAGTAAGACTGTCAGTGTTTGACAGCTTCAAGCAGCTGTGAAACGCTGATATTTCATCTGTCAACACGTCTTGACAGATGAAATTTCAGTCTGTGACGTCACCTGTTGCCGGGTGGCCCTTAATTGGCCTGCTGAGCCCGCTGGGCGGACTCAACAAGGTCAATCAAGTAAAAATCACGTGGATTGGCCGCATCTCGATGGAGGCGGAACTACAACCTGAAAGTTGTAGTCCCGCCTCCTTCCCGACTGCTGAATGAAAATCCAGCCCTTTGTGTCTGTCTTTACTAAAGAGAAGGAGGATGCAGACAGTGTAGTTAAGGAGCAGGAGTGTGAAATATTAGATGAGATAAACATAGTGAGAGAGGAAATATTAAGGGGTTTAGCATCTTTGAAAGTAGATATATCACCAGGCCCGGTTGAAAAGGCTGTTAAGAGAAATAAGAGAGGAAATAGCAGAGGCTCTGACCATCATTTTCCAATCCTCTCTAGCTACAGGTGTGGTGCCGGAGGACTGGAGGACTGCTAACATTGTACCATTGTTTAAAAAGGGAGAAAGGAATGGACTGAGTAATTACAGGCCAGTCAGCCTAACCTCGGTGGTGGGCAAATTATTGGAATTGATTCTGAGGGACAGGATAAATCTTCATTTAGAAAGACACGGATTAATCAAGGATAGTCAGCATGGATCTGTTAAAGGAAGGTCGTGTCTGACAAACTTGATTGAATTTCTTGAGGATGTACCGCAGAGGGTTGATGAGGATAGTGTGTTTGATGTAGTCTACATGGATTTTAGCGAGGCTTTTGACAAGGTCCCACATGGCAGATTGGTCAGAAAAGTAAAAGCCCATGGGATCCAAGGGGAAGTGGCAAGTTGGATCCAAAATCCAGAGGCAGGAAGCAGAGGGTAATGGTCGACGGGTGTTTTTGTGACTGGAAGGCTGTTTCCAGTGGGGTTCTGTAGGGCTCAGTACTGGGTCCCTTGCTTTTTGTGGTATATATCAATGATTTAGACTTCAGTGTAGGGGGCATAATCCAGAAGTTTGCAGATGATACAAAAATTGGCCGTGTAGTTGATAATGAAGAAGAAAGCTGTAGACTGCAGGAAGATATCAATGGACTGGTCAGGTGGGCAGAAAAGTGGCAAATGGAATTCAATCCGGAGAAGTTTGAGGTAATGCATTTGGGGAGGGCTAACAAGACAAGGGAATACACAATAAATGGTAGGACACTGAGAAATTTAGAGGAACAGAGGGGCCTTGGAGTGCACGTCCACAGGACCCTGAAGGTAGCCAGACAGGTAGATAAGGTGGTTAAGAAGGTATACGGGATACTTGCCTTTATTACCCGAGGCACAGAATATAAGAGCAGGGAGGTTATGCTTGAACTGTATAAAACACTAGTTAGGCCGCAGCTAGAGTACTGCGTGCAGTTCTGGTCATCACATTACAGGAAGGATGTGATTGCACTAGAGAGAGTACAGAGGAGATTTACGAGGATGTTGCCAGGACTGGAGAATTTTAGCTGTGAGGAAAGATTGGACAGGCAGGGGTTGTTTTCTTTGGAACAGAGGAGGCTGAGGGGAGGCTTAACTGAGGTGTGTAAAATTATGAGGGGCCTAGATAGAATGGATAGGAAGGACTTATTTCCCTTAGCAGAGAGGTCAATAACCAGGGGGCATAGATTTAAAGTCATTGATAGGATTAGAGGGGAGTTGAGGAGAACTTTTTTCACCCAAGAGTGGTGGTGGGGGTCTGGAACTCTCTGCCTGAAAGGGTTATAGAGGCAGAAACCCTCATCACATTAAAAAAGTACTTGGATAAGCGCTTGAAGTGCCGTAACCTACAGGGCTACGGACCAAGAGCTGGAAAGTGGGATTAGGCTCGATAGCTCTATTTCAGCCGGGACAGAAACGATGGACCGAATGGCTTCCTTCTGTGCCATAAGTTTCTATGAACACGTCATTCCCACTGGATAGTTTTAGAATTCCCAATAAAGCGTTGACGGCAGGTGCCAATGGGATGTTAACGGATGAGGAAGAGCTGCGTGTGCTTGGGGTGGAAGGGGCGAAGCAATGGAACTGACTGGATGGGTCAAAGAGACTGTGATTTGAGGTAATGTGTGGCATGTGTGAACCGAGGGTGATCGTGCTGTTGAAATGGGTGTGTTAGACATGTCCACTTTGTGATATCACAAAGATCATGATGGCCAAGGGAGGCCATTCAGCCCATCTACCTCATCATCCCTTGAAACCTATGATCTTACGCATCCCTTATTTTAATCGCTCCATCATTGGCGGCCGTGCCTTCAGCTGCCGAGGCCCCCAGCTCTGGAATTCCCTCCCTAAATCTCTCCGCCTCTCCACCCCTCTCTCCTCCTTTAGGACACTCCTTAAAACCTACCTCTTTAACCAAGCTTTTGGTCACCTGTCCTAATATCTCCTTTTATGGCTCGGTGTTAAATTTTGTTTGATAACCGTTCCTGTGAAGCACCCTGGGACGTCTTACTGCGTTAAAGGTGCCGTATAAATGCAAGTTGTTGTTGTAAATTGTTCCAGTTCAGGATTCTGTCGAAGGAAAGAGCTTGTATTTATATAGCACCAAATGTTCCAGCTAATTTTTTGGGGGCTGCGCGGCCCCTGAACCGGGCTGTACAGCCCATTCACAATTTCACGCATGCGGGGATTTTTCCATGTCAAAGCCGGTCAGCCGGCAGCGTGGGAGCTCCAGAGAACTGCACGGCCACGCCGGTTAAAGTGAACTTTGATAACACCTTCCACGGCCTCAGGACGTCCCAAAGCACTTTACAGCCAGTGAAGTACTTTTGGAGCGTAATCACTGGTGTAATGTAGGAAGCGTGGTAGGCTATTTGTGCACAGCAAGCTGCCACAAACAGCAATGTGATAATGACCAGATAATCTGTTTCTAGTGATCATGGTTGAGGGATAAATATTGGCCAGAACACCGGGGAGAACTCCCCTGCTCTTCTTTGAAATAGTGCAGTGGGATCCTGGGAGAGCAGACGGGGCCTCGGTTTAATGTCCCATCTGAAAGATGGCACCTCGGACAATGCAGCGCTCCCTCAGTACTACACTGGGAGTCTCAGCCTGGAGTTTGTGCTGGAGTGGAGCTTGAACCCATAACCTTCTGACTCGGAGGTGAGAGCGCTGCCCTCTGAGCCATGGCTGACACTGAAGGAGTTTAAAATTATAAAAGATTCGATAGAGTAGATACAGAGAGACTATTTCCTCTGGTGTCAGAATTCAGAAAAAGGAGGCAGAATCTTAAAATTAGAGTCAGGCTATTCAAGAGTGTTGAATCAGGAGGCACTTCTTCCACACAAAGAGTAGTGGAAATCTGGAGCTCTCTCTCCCAAAAGGCTGTGGATGCTGGGGAATAATTAAAATTTCCAATACTGAGATTGACAGATTTTTATTAGGTAAGGGTGTCCAGTGATAAGGCAGGTAAATGGAGTTGAGCTACAGATAAGCCATGATCTCAGTACCTGGCAGAACAGGCTCGAGGGGCTGAATGACCTACTCCTGTTCCTACGTTCCTCTCCTTGGCAGCCATGTCTTTGATTGTGGCTCCTGTTCTCCACAGGGAATCGGCCTGTTTTCCACTGTGCAATGCTGGAGCAGGCCTAATAGAGGTCTTTAAAATTATGAAAAATTTTGGTAAAGTGGATGCAGGGAGAATGTTTCCACTTGTGGGGAAGAGCATAACTACAGGCCATCAATATAAGATAGTCACCAAGAAATCCAATAGGGAATTCAGAAGAAACTTCTTTACACAAAGAGTGGTGAGAATGTGGAACTCGCTGCCACAGGGAGTGGTTGAAGCGAATAGTATCGATGCATTTAAGGGGAAGCTAGACAAGCACATGAGGGAGAAGGGAATAGAGGGTTATGCTGATAGATTTAGATGAGAAAAGACGGGAGGAGGCTCATGGACTGGTTGGGCCGAATGGCCTGTTTGTGCTGTATATCCTATGTAATCCTATGTAATCTAAATTGAGGCCCCATCTGCCAGTTCTGCTGGGTCAGATAGATGTTACGGATCCCATGGCACTAATTGAAGAAGAACAAGGAATTCTCCCACTATACCCAACAATTATCCTTCAAACGACGCCACCAAAGACACATTAGTTATTCACCTCATTACTGTTTGTGGGATCTTACAGTGCACAAAATGGCTGCTGCAAAGTTATTCATTGTGTGCAAACTGCTTTCAGACATTGATAAAGCGGGAGGCAAGGAGGAGTTACATAGTTCTGTGCCCTGCGAAAGAATGGATTTGAGGCAGAGATGGTTTAGGAGGAGGAAGAACATGGAGGAGAATGCGTTTATAGATTACATGGAGCCACGATGGAAAGTTTGGAGGAGTAATGACTATAGTGTTATGGAAGTAGAGATGAGGAAGGGTGAATTAGAGATGAGGAAGGTTGTGAAGAGTGAAGTAGAGATGAGGAAGGTTGTGAAGGGTGAATTAGAGATGAGGAAGGTTGTGAAGGGTGAAGTAGAGATGAGGAAGGTTGTGAAGGGTGAAGTAGAGATGAGGAAGGGTGAATTAGAGATGAGGAAGGTTGTGAAGGGTGAGGTAGAGATGAGGACGGTTGTGAAGGGTGAAGTAGAGAAGAGGAAGGTCGTGAAGGGTGAAGTAGAGATGAGGAAGGTTGTGAAGGGTGAAGTAGAGATGAGGAAGGTTGTGAAGGGTGAAGTAGAGATGAGGAAGGTTGTGAAGGGTGATGTAGAGATGAGGAAGGTTGTGAAGGATGAAGTAGAGATGAGGAAGGTTGTGAAGGGTGAAGTAGAGATGAGGAAGGTTGTGAAGGGTGAAGTAGAGATGAGGGAGGTTGTGAAGGGTGAAGTAGAGATGAGGAAGGTTGTGAAGGGTGAAGTAGAGATGAGGAAGGTTGTGAAGGGTGAAGTAGAGATGAGGAAGGTTGTGAAGGATGAAGTAGAGATGAGGAAGGTTGTGAAGGGTGAAGTAGAGATGAGGAAGGTTGTGAAGGGTGAAGTAGAGATGAGGAAGGTTGTGAAGGGTGAAGTAGAGATGAGGAAGGTTGTGAAGGGTGAAGTAGAGATGAGGAAGGTTGTGAAGGGTGAAGTAGAGATGAGGAAGGTTGTGAAGGGTGAAGTAGAGATGAGGAAGGTTGTGAAGGATGAAGTAGAGATGAGGAAGGTTGTGAAGGGTGAAGTAGAGATGAGGAAGGTTGTGAAGGGTGAAGTAGAGATGAGGAAGGTTGTGAAGGGTGAAGTAGAGATGAGGAAGGTTGTGAAGGGTGAAGTAGAGATGAGGAAGGTTGTGAAGGGTGAAGTAGAGATGAGGAAGGTTGTGAAGGGTGAAGTAGAGATGAGGAAGGTTGTGAAGGGTGAAGTAGAGATGAGGAAGGGTGTGAAGGGTGAAGTCGAGATGAGGAAGGTTGTGAAGGGTGAGAGGTTGGAGACCAGAAGTGAGAGTGGGACCAGCCTTTTCCTGCATGGTAACCAACAGTGGGAGGGAGGCTGGAGAAGCTTGTTCAGGTCCTAACTGTGCTGCTCTCTTTCTGTAATGAGTGTGTTGTATGTCTCTCCCAGGCCACTTTGACCGTGCTCCTTGACCATCTAAGCCTGGTAGCCTCACTACAAGAGTCCAACAAGATGACGTGTCAGAACCTGGCTGTCTGCTTTGGGCCAGTGCTCCTTGGTCAGAAGCAGGAGACATCTCAGCAAGGCTCCCGCACCTTTTCACACTCCAAGGAACTCGCCAGTGCTCTGGACTTCAAGAGGCACATTGAGGTTTTACACTACCTGCTGCAGCTGTGGCCCAGTAAGTACAAGAAGTCATATTCTCGGGAAGTTGAGCGTGCAATTTGCTACCAAGCTATTAATTGTAGGGTTTTATCTTGCTTAAGTAGCTTTAGATTAAAAAACAAATGTATTGCTGGTCAAAAAAAGACATGTGAGTGCAAAAGGTAAGGCTGAAGCCTTTGCAACCATCTTCAGCCAGATGTGCCGAGTGGATGATCCATCTCGGCCTCCCCCTGAGGTCCCCAGCATCACAGAAGCCAGTCTTCAGCCAATTCGATTCACGCCACGTGATATCAAGAAACGGCTGAACGCACTGGATACAGCAAAGCCTATGGGCCCCAACAACATCCCAGTTACAGTGCTGATGACTTGTGCTCTAGAACTAGCCACGCCTCTAGTCAAACTATTCCGGTACAACTACAACACTGGCATCTACCCGACAAAGTGGAAAACTGCCCAGGTATATCCTGTCCACAAAAAGCAGGACAAATCCAATCTGGCCAATTACCGCCCAATCAATCTACTCTCAATCATCAGCAAAGTGATGGAAGGTGTCGTCAGCAGTGCTATCAAGCAGCACTTACTCACCAATAACCTGCTCACTGATGCCCAGTTTGGGTTCCGCCAAGACCACTCGGTTCCCGACCTAATTACAGCCTTGGTCCAAACATGGACAAAGGAGCTGAATTCCAGAGGTAAGGTGAGAGTGACTGCCCTTGACATCAAGGCAGCATTTGATCAAGTGTGGCATCAAGGAGCCCTAGTAAAATTGATGTCAAACTCTCCACTGGTTAGAGTCATATCTAGCACAAAGGAAGATGGTTGTGGTTGTTGGAGGCCAATCATCTCAGCCCCAAGTCATCACTGCAGGAGTTCCTCAGGGCAATGTCCTAGGCCCAACCATCTTCAGCTGCTTCATCAATGACCTTCCCTCCCACGTAAGGTCAGAAGTGGAGACATTCGCTGTTGATCACACAGTGTTCAGCTCCATTCGCAACTCCTCAGATAATGAAGCAGTCCATGCCCACATACAGAAAGACCAGGACAGCAATCAGGCTTGGGCTAATAAGTGGCAAGTAACATTCACGCCATACAAGTGCCAAGCAATGACCATCTCCAACAAGGGAAAGTCTAACCACCTCCCCTTGACATTCAATGGCATTACCATTGTCAAATCGCCCACTACCAACTTCCTGGGGGTCACCGTTGGCCAGAAACGTAACTGGACCAGCTACATAAATACTGTGGCTACAAGAGCAGGTCAGAGGCTAGGTATTCTGCGGCGAGTGTCTCACCTCCTGTCTCCCCAAAGCCTTTCCACCATCTACAAGGCACAAGTCAGGAGTGTGATGGAATACTCTCCACTTGCCTGGATGAGTGCAGCTTCAACAACACTCAAGAAGCTCAACACCATCCAGGACAAAGCAGCCCGCTTGATTGGCACCCCATCAACCACCTTAAACATTCACTCCCTCCACCACCGGCGCACAGTGGCTGCAGTGTGTACCATCTACAAGATGCACTGCAGCAACTTGCCAAGGCTTCTTCGACAGCACCTCCCAAACCCATGACCTCTACTGCCTAGAAGGACGAGGGCTGCATATTCATGGGAACACCACCACCTCCAAGTTCCCCTCCAAGTCACACACCATCCTGACTTGGAAATATATCACTGTTCCTTCATCATCACTGAGCCAAAATCCTGGAACTCCCTCCCTAACAGCACTGTGGGAGCACCTTCACCACACGGACTGCAGCAGTTCGAGAAGGCGGCTCACCACCACCTTCTCAAGAGCAATTAGGGGTGGACAATAAATGCTGGCCTTGCCAAAGACGTCCACAGCCCGAGAATGAATAAATAAAAGGTCCATCCATTTCTTCTACCATCCTGGCAGTCGCACGAGACAACGATAATGGAGTTGTTGACTAATCACAACAATCAATCGCTCTCAATCAGTCTACAACAGACCCAGACAAGACCAGAAATCCCTGTGTCCTTGTTCGGGATGGGGAGGAACCTTTCTCAGTCCTATTTCGGGATATCCCAACACCAATCGGGGCCACTGGGGTGGGATTGCAGGGCTCCTGAGCTGGTAAATTGGGGGTGGAAATCGGCCCATCGACTGTAATGAAGGAGGCAGGTCCAGCGGGCAGAGTTTAGAAAGTCATTGCATCATCTGGAGCTAGTTACATAGTCAGCGTTTGATAAACATTTCTCAACTCATGAACAAGCTGATTTTCTAATCTCCGTCTGAATCAGTGATAGTTTTTGTTGGGGGAACAGAAAATGCTCCAAATGCCCCACAACTCAGTATCTGAGGAAAAGGGCAAACGTCTCAATGGGACAATTGATCGGAGGGAGTAAGTTCAGGAGGGAGAGCCCCTTGTGTTAGACTGATGGGGAATTGGGGGTGGGTGGGGAGGGGGGAGGGGACAACACTGACCAGTAGCCACAGGTCAAGGGGTCTGAGATGGCAAAATCTGTTAGTGGGGCAATAGGGGGCGCTCTTCTTAGATTGGTGCTGGGACAGTGCAGAGGGAACTTTACTCTGTATCTCATCCGTGCTGTACCTGCCCTGGGAGTGTTTGATGGGACAGTGTAGAGGGAGCTTTACTCTGTATCTAACCCGTGCTGTACCTGCCCTGGGAGTGTTTGATGGGACAGTGTAGAGGGAGCGTTACTGTGTATCTAACCCGTGCTGTACCTACCCTGGGCGTGTTTAATGGGACAATGTAGAGGGAGTTTTACTCTGTATCTAACCCGTGCTGTACCTGCCCTGGGAGTGTTTGATGGGACAGTGTAGAGGGAGCTTTACTCTGTATCTAACCCGTGCTGTACCTGCCCTGGGAGTGTTTGATGGGACAGTGTAGAGGGAGTTTTACTCTGTATCTAACCCGTGCTGTACCTGCCCTGGGAGTGTTTGATGGGACAGTGTAGAGGGAGCTTTACTCTGTATCTAACCCGTGCTGTACCTGTCCTGGGAGTGTTTGATTGAACAGTGCAGCGGGAATAACAACAGAAAACGCTGGAAAAACTCAGCAGGCCAGGCAACATCCGTGGAGAGAGAAACAGAGTTAACGTTTCAGGTCGAAACCCTTCTTCAGAACTGAGAAAAAAGCAGGAAATGAAACAGATTAAAAGGCCAGTTTGGGGGCTGGGAAATGGGGGAGGGGATGAAAGAACAAAAGGGAAGGTCTGAGAGGTGAAGAGACATTAAGAGATATTCAAGACGAGACGAGATGGTAATAGGACAGGTAAAGAGACAAAGGATGGCTCTAGATGAAGTGTGAAATGAGCTGGCAGAATGAAAGACACTGCCATGTGGGAGAGAAAAAGGAAAAGGCACAAACCAAAAGTGTGGATAAAAAATATATAAAAATGTAATAGAGGCCGAGGTTAGGATCTGAAATTGTTGAACTCGATATTGAGTCCGGAAGGCTGTAAAGTGCCTAATCGGAAGATGAGGTGCTGTTCCTCGAGCTTACGCTGAGCTTCCGTGGAACAATGCAAGAGGCCGAGGCCGGCCGGTGAGGTCTGAGTGGGAATGGGGCGGTGAATTGAAATGACAGGCGACTGGAAGCTCGGGGTCACCCTTACGGACTGAACGGAGGTGTTGCGCAAAGCGGTCACCCAATCTGCGTTTGGTCTCCCCGATGTAGAGGAGACCACATCGTGAACTTTACTCTGAATCTAGACTGTTCTGTACCTGCCCTGGGAGTGTTTGATGAGGCACTGCAGAGGGAACTTTACTCTGTATCTAACCCGTGCTGTACCTGCTCTGAGACTGTTTGATGGGACAGTGTAGATGGAGCTTTACTCTAAATCTAACCTGTGCTGTACCTGCCCTGGGAGTGTTTGATGGGGCAGTGCTGAGGGAGCTTTACTCTGTATCTAACCAGTGCTGCACCTGTCCTGGGAGTCTTTGATGGGACAGTGTAGACGGAGCTTTACTCTGTATCTAACCTGTGCTGCACCTGCCCTAGCAGTGTTAGATATGTAAGCTTTTTATGTCGACTGGCATTAAATTGACAGCAAGACCAATTCTTTTGAAACAATTTGGAATAAGTTTATTAAACACACACTCATGCACATCAAAACAATAGCCTACTGGTATCTATGGACTCTACTCGATTACAACAGATAAGGTAATGGGTTAGATTTAAACAGACTTGTACTTTCCTGAGCCAAGCAATGCACGCGGCCTTGTTCCTTGCTTCTTGTTCTGGTCTGTAGAGGGAGGGCTTCCTGCTTTTCCGCATGGTCATCCAGAGAGAGACCGAGAGCCTTTGGGTTCCTTGTTTTATATCTTTTTACGTCCATTGTCTCTAGTCTAAATTGCTAAGACCCCAGGATTGGGTCTTAGTTTCATGGCAGTTCTTGATTGACTTTCCTTTGAACATGTGTCTGTCTGGAGTGGCTGGTGCAATTTCTTGACTAAGTCAATTGTTTGTTAAGACCTTTTAATGGCTCTTGAGTTTCAGTGGGTTTTCCATGCTGTCTCTGTGGGGGGTTATCCTGTTATGCAGGTTTCCTTTGTTAAGTTTTGCGCCGTTGCCTTGATCAGGGAGATCCATACACATCAAATTCATCTTTATTACATACATCTTCTATTAATAGTCTCGAGTCCATCACACATACAAAAGATATATTTTTATTCTTACAGATTCCCCGCCTTGAGGGGGAAATATCCTTATTGACCCCTCATTTGGTTTATCTCCTCAAGGCTCGTATATGGTGGTTCCGTTTTCTAAGGAGCTTTCCCAGGTAGTCGATCATGATGACCCCCACCACTACAATTATGGCTTGTGTCAGGATCATAAGCATTGGGAGGGTTGTGAGCCAGGGCTGTTGTCCTACATTACACATTGTTTCCCACCATGGGCTGGCTCCTAGCTTCTGTATAGCTCTGCTGTTTATGGCATTGATCTGTGTCGTCTGTATCTGTATCATGGGCCTGTGGGAAACAAGATCAGTGGAGTGTTTACTCTTTGGCAGTTTTTAACTGGTTAATATGATACCATTTCTTGTACTTAATGCCCTTTTTCCCTGGTAACTGAATCAGATAAACCGCGGGGTTCAATCGGTCTATAATCGTATGCGGTCCCCACCAGCTGGGCTCAAAGGCATGCTTCCTTTTCCCATAATTTGGAATCTTTACGGTGTCCCCCACCTGATACTCAAAGGGACGTACTTTCTTGTCAAAGTACCTTTTAAGTTGTCTTTTTGACTTCCCCAATTTCATGGCCACAAATCGATTCCTCTGATCGGTGTGATCTACCACTTGTTCCAGACACTTGGAACTACATGGTTCCATTGTCAAGGGGCTCATCCCCGTTAGTGTTCGCTGGCCTAGCGTTCTCATGAGTCTCCCCGTCATGGCCTGATATGGGGAGACTCCTGTTCTTTTATGAGGTGTGGACCTCAGTGCCATTAAGCACATTGTGAGAAGTCACACAACACCAGGTTATAGTCCAACAGCTTTATTTGAAATCACAAGCTTTCGGAGCGCTGCTCCTTCGTCAGGTGAAGTGAGCGCTCCGAAAGCTTGTGATTTCAAATAAAGCTGTTGGATTATAACCTGGTGTTGTGTGACTTCTCACATTTGTCCACCTCAGTCCAACACTGGCATCTCCACATTAAGTACATTGGCAGCATGTTAGCCCTTTGAGTGGGGTGGTCCGCACACAATTATTTTAACATTAACTTGAGGGTCCTGTTCGCCCTTTTGACCCCTCCGGACGACTGGGGGTGGTGGGCAACATGTAGTTTGTGTTTTATCCCCAACATTTCCTGCAGGTGGGTAAAAATCTTACTGGTAAAGTGCGAACCTTGATCACTGTCCACTTGTACCGGTACTCCCCACCTACAAAACACATGATTTAATAGTGTTTTGTCTGCCGTGATTGCGGTGTTGGAGTGGCAGGGGAATGCTTCGATCCATTTAGTGAATTGATCCACCACCACAAGGGCATGCCGAAAATTGCCTTGCGCCTGTGGAAGTGGCCCAATGAAGTCTTTCTGGAGGTGAGTCCATGGCCCTTGAGGTGGGGGCGCGCTTTGAAGCAAGGCTCGGTTAGTGAACATGGGAGGATTGTGCTGCTGGCACGGCGGGCATCGTGCCACATATAGGTTGGTGGTTTCCCTGATGGACGGCCACCAAGCTGGTCACCAGGGCCGAATAGTGCCCTGCTGTGGGAGTGAAGGAGGGAGAGCAGTTCCTGACCCACCTCTGGTGGAACACACACCACCGGGCAGGCGTGTGGCTTTCCTTAGAACATCAGCAACTGCTGCGCTAAGTCAGGGGCAGTGCCTAGTGTGGTACTGGGGGCCCAGGCTGGCGGTTGGGGAAGGGGTCTGTCAGGGGCAGTGCCTAGTGTGGGTCTCTCAGGGGCAGTGCCTAGTGTGGTATTGGGGGCCCAGGCTGTCGGTTGAGGACGGGGTCTGTCGGGCAGTGCCTAGTGTGGTATTGGGGGCCCAGGCTGTCGGTTGAGGACGGGGTCTGTCGGGCAGTGCCTAGTGTGGTATTGGGGGCCCAGGCTGTCGGTTGAGGACGGGGTCTGTCAGGGGCAGTGCCTAGTGTGGTATTGGGGGCCCAGGCTGTCGGTTGAGGACGGGGTCTGTCAGGGGCATTGCCTAGTGTGGTATTGGGGGCCCAGGCTGTCGGTTGAGGACGGGGTCTCTCAGGGGCAGTGCCTAGTGTGGTATTGGGGGCCCAGGCTGGCGGTTGGGGGAAGGGGTCTGTCAGGGGCCGTGTCTAGTGTGGGTCTGTCAGGGGCAGTGCCTAGTGTGGTATTGGGGGCCCAGGCTGTCGGTTGAGGACGGGGTCTGTCAGAGGCATTGCCTAGTGTGGTATTGGGGGCCCAGGCTGGTGGTTGGGGAAGGGGTCTGTCGGGCAGTGCCCAGTGTGGTACTGGGGGCCCAGGCTGGTGGTTGGGGAAGGGGTCTGTCAGGGGCAGTGCCTAGTGTGGTATTGGGGGCCCAGGCTGTCTGTTGAGGAAGGGGTCTGTCAGGGGCAGTGCCTAGTGTGGTATTGGGGGCCCAGGCTGGTGGTTGGCGAAGGGGTCTGTCAGGGGCAGTGCCTAGTGTGGTATTGGGGGCCCAGGCTGGCGGTTGAGGACGGGGTCTGTCAGGGGCAGTGCCTAGTGTGGTATTGGGGGCCCAGGCTGGTGGTTGGGGAAGGGGTCTGTCAGGGGCAGTGCCTAGTGTGGTACTGGGGGCCCAGGCTGGTGGTTGGGGAAGGTGTCTGTCAGGGGCAGTGTCTAGTGTGGTACTGGGGGCCCAGGCTGTCTGTTGAGGACGGGGTCTGTCAGGGGCAGTGCCTAGTGTGGTATTGGGGGCCCAGGCTGGTGGTTGGGGAAGGGGTCTGTCAGGGGCAGTGCCTAGTGTGGTACTGGGGGCCCAGGCTGTCTGTTGAGGACGGGGTCTGTCAGGGGCAGTGTCTAGTGTGGTATTGGGGGCCCAGGCTGGTGGTTGGGGAAGGTGTCTGTCAGGGGCAGTGCCTAGTGTGGTACTGGGGGCCCAGGCTGTCTGTTGAGGACGGGGTCTGTCAGGGGCAGTGCCTAGTGTGGTACTGGGGGCCCAGGCTGTCTGTTGAGGACGGGGTCTGCCAGGGGCAGTGCCTAGTGTGGTATTGGGGGCCCAGGCTGTCTGTTGAGGACGGGGTCTGTCAGGGGCAGTGTCTAGTGTGGTATTGGGGGCCCAGGCTGTCGGTTGAGGATGGGGTCTGTCAGGGGCCGTGTCTAGTGTGGTATTGGGGGCCCAGGCTGTCGGTTGAGTGCGGGGTGTGTCAGGGGCAGTGCCTAGTGTGGTATTGGGGGCCCAGGCTGTCTGTTGAGGAAGGGGTCTGTCAGGGGCAGTGCCTAGTGTGGTATTGGGGGCCCAGGCTGTCTGTTGAGGACGGGGTCTGTCAGGGGCAGTGTCTAGTGTGGTATTGGGGGCCCAGGCTGTCGGTTGAGGACGGGGTCTGCCAGGGGCAGTGCCTAGTGTGGTATTGGGGGCCCAGGCTGTCTGTTGAGGACGGGGTCTGCCAGGGGCAGTGTCTAGTGTGGTATTGGGGGCCCAGGCTGGTGGTTGAGGACGGGGTCTGCCAGGGGCAGTGTCTAGTGTGGTATTGGGGGCCCAGGCTGTCTGTTGAGGAAGGGGTCTGTCAGGGGCAGTGTCTAGTGTGGTATTGGGGGCCCAGGCTGTCTGTTGAGGAAGGGGTCTGTCAGGGGCAGTGTCTAGTGTGGTATTGGGGGCCCAGGCTGTCTGTTGAGGACGGGGTCTGCCAGGGGCAGTGCCTAGTGTGGTATTGGGGGCCCAGGCTGTCTGTTGAGGAAGGGGTCTGTCAGGGGCAGTGTCTAGTGTGGTATTGGGGGCCCAGGCTGTCTGTTGAGGAAGGGGTCTGTCAGGGGCAGTGTCTAGTGTGGTATTGGGGGCCCAGGCTGGCGGTTGAGGACGGGGTCTGTCAGGGGCAGTGCCTAGTGTGGTATTGGGGGCCCAGGCTGTCGGTTGAGGACGGGGTCTGCCAGGGGCAGTGTCTAGTGTGGTATTGGGGGCCCAGGCTGTCGGTTGAGGACGGGGTCTGCCAGGGGCAGTGTCTAGTGTGGTATTGGGGGCCCAGGCTGTCTGTTGAGGACGGGGTCTGCCTTCCTCGTGCCAGGTGCGTACAACGGCGTGTGGCCAGTATTGCTGCTGCAGGGATTTTAAATCTAGGTGATGTGTTGGGAAGCCCTTGCTAACAGCATTCCAGGGCTCAACAACTATATCCTCTATCTCCCCATCAATCACAGCGTCCTTGGCTGCTCTGGAATTTCCCTCACCCCTTTTCTATGGGCTGCTACTTTTCCTGTGAAGCAGGGCTGGGATTGCTGTTGAAGGTATGACCAGAGTAGGCGTCACCAGGGCCCATGGACCAGGGCCTTACCGCCTATTGTACGGTAATCATTTTTGTGGTATAGGGACAAGGAGAGCATGGTGTTTATAGCCTAGGCACTATCGGGCCAAATATTCACGGGTCTATCTGAGGTTTCTTTCACGGCGGTTAGAAGTGCGGCGACTTCTGCATGTTGTGAGGACTGTCGGTTGCATCGTCGCTGGATGGTTCTGGCAATACCACAACATACCCGGTGTGGGGGGAGCCATCGATGTAGACATCTGGGGCTCCCTGGATGGGCTCTTTCTGCACAGGATGGGTCTCAAAGTTAATCAGGGGTAGCGGACATTCATGCGGTGCCCCCTCATAAACCAGAAATTGTGGCAGCGATGTGGTGGGTTTGGAAATGATACCAATGTCTCTTTCCATAAACTCCAATGTCCATGTGCTGAGGCACTGCGAGGAAACGAGCGACTCTCCAGGTTTCATCAGTGGGTTCAGAGGCGAGTGGTCGCTTGTAGCCCAAAGACGGCCAGCAGGTGGCGCTCGCACGCGGTGTACCTCTCTCCTGCCCCCTGCAGGATTCGAGCCACCTGTGCAATGGGCTGCAGGCGATCAGCTCACGTTTGGCACAGGACTGCGGCGAGGCTTTGTTCTGTGGCCCCGACCTCCAAATGGAAGGGACCTGGAGGAATCAGACATGCGGCCTGTATCACTGCAGTTTTTAATTTGATGTAAGAAGTCACACAACACCAGGTTATAGTCCAACAGCTTTATTTGAAATCACAAGCTTTCGGAGCGCTGCTCCTTCGTCAGGTGAAGTGGAGAAATGCATAAAGACACAGCTTATATAGTCAGAGAATAATGTCAGATGTTTACAGGTAATCTTGCCAACTGCCATTTTAATTTGGCCACGGACTGGGTGTGAGCATCAGTCCATGCCGGCCCTACGTCATCACCCTGCAGTTTTATCACATCATACAGGGGCTTTGCGCACTCTGCAAAGTCTGGGATAAAGTTCCTTTGATGCCCCACCAAACCCAAGAATGATCGTAGGGCTGCTTTGGAAGTGGGTATTGGTAGACGCTGTGTTATCTCCACCTTGTGGGAGTCGGGGGACGATCCCTCTGGAGAAATGGACACTCCCAGAAAGGTGACCCGTTCTTTTACCAAGTGAGCCTTGCGGGGATTCACCTTTAGTCCCGCCTGAACCAACAATGTCAACAGTTGGTGCAAAAGGGACAGATGCTCCTCCATGTTAGCGGTTGCCAGCAGTAGATCGTCTACGTACTGTAGCAAGCAGGTAGGGTGGGAAAAGTCTTTTAAAACTGCAGCCAATCTTTTGTGGAAGATGGTGGGGGCCATTGTGGAACCCCTGAGGCAGGCATGCCCAGGTGTAGCTCTGGTCCTTAAATGTGAACGCAAATTTGTCCTGGTCCTCTCTTTTAACAGGGATACTCCAGAATCCATTGGCGATGTCGAGGGTCGAGAAGTACTTGGAACCAGCAGGAATTTGAGATAATATGGTGGGAGCTTCTCTTACTACCGGTGAGCAGGCTGGCGTTACAGAATTTAACTTTCTGTAATCAATAGCCAGTCGCCAGCTGCTATCAGGCTTTTTAACCGGCCATGTGGGTGAATTGGTTGTGAAAGTGCCTGTCCTAACAACACCCTGCTCGACTCAGGATTTTATGGTGTCTCTGATGTAAGGGTGACTCTCCCTTGGGATGGGGTACTGTTTGGTGAATGAGTGGGGGGCCCCTCAATAGACTCTTTGCCGGCCATTTTTCCACAATCGTGCTTGCACGTGGCAAACACCGCTAGGTGTTCCTGAATTAGTTTTGCCACAGCTTCATTTTCGCTCCCCGGAGGGTCAAACTCGGATGGCTTTTTAATAGCAAAAATCAAGTGAGCATCTGAAAGTTCTATCACTCTTGCATTATTTCTCAATCCCATCAAACACAGTCCCGATTGTAATCTATTACCGCGCCATACTGATCCAACACATCAGTCCCTAAAATTCCCCTTCTGTCGGGGGTGGTTATCAGCATCGGCGCTGGGACCTTACAGGTGAGGCCTCCCAACTGCGGTTCAGATTCCTCCCCTGTATACGCGGGGGTTGTATCACCATTCAACCCTTTAAGGGCCGTACAACCCTTGCCCGCCGCTGCATGGCGTTCAGGGTATGGGGTGTGGATGATGGTAACGGCTGAGCCAGTGTCTATAAGCATAATCTGCTGCCGGCCCCCTTTTAAGACAACAAGGACTACTGGTCTCCCGCGACCATCACGTCGGAGCCCCACTTCCGACCAATCTTTGGGGGCCAAACCCCTCCTATTAACTACCAGTGGGTCGTCCCATCATTAATGGGCCCCAACTCGTGGCTACACGCCGTGGCATCAGCACCAGATATGGGCCGTGAGTCGGTATGGTTACTAGTGATGTGACCATGCACATTACGCTGTAACGAGGTGGTCACTGCTGCTACGGTTAGCCCTTGTGTCTCCAAGGTATCCCATCCTTCACCGCCCTCCTGGGGATTATACTGACTGCCTTCCTCTTCCCAATCTGTCTCCCCCTCGTCCCCTTCTGTTGTCTCTGTTATGACTCCCTGTGTTACTGAGGATACTAGAGCCTGTTGCTGCCCTAATTTACTCTTTAGCTGCACTATTTTGAGGTGGCACCGGGCGTGGTCTCCCTCCCTATGTGGCTTCTTAATTACTTCCCTTAATGTCCCCCTAATATCTTCTACTTCCTGGCGGAGCCCCAGGTTTTCCAATTTATATTTCTTGAGCTCTAATCTGGTTTCATTTGCTGCAGTGACGGCTGCTCCTGCATTTAAATTTGAGAGGCTTTGTTGCTGTGGCAACGAAGCTGCTTGCTCGGCTCCTCTTTCAAGCTGCCTGATACTGTGGCTTAATCGATCGATTTCTTGTCTCAAATGCTGGATTTCTCCCTCCATTAACTGCCTAACAAGCTGGATGCCTTCTTTCTGTTCTTTCATACTTTGAATCTCTTTTACTTTTAGTTGAATCTCTTTGACTTTTAGTTCTTTAAAATCTTGTATCTCCCTTTAAATCTGGAATCTCTTTTGCATCCTGCCTCATTAATTCCTCATCTCTCCGAGCACAGTAATATGCCCCAAATGCCAAGAGACCGTTTGCCTGTTTGGGCCTTAGCTTTCCCTCATCTACCCTCTCCTGGATAAATGCCACGAGCTCCCCAAAGGACGCATGTTGGCCCTTACAGATGCATCGTGCCCGTAACTCATGTAAGTAAGTCCCTTATGGACACCTTTTCATATATTTTCTCATGGTAGGCCACAGCTATGTCTTTTGCTGGCTTTTTCTTTGCCCCCGATCCCTTCATCCTGTGTCTTTTGAATTTACTTTTAAACTTTGCACCACAGGTTAGAATCGCAACTCCCGAAATTTCGAATTGTTTTAAAGAATGATCTAAAGCTGTCTCGCCAGATCCCAGATGAGCCCCCAGTTTTGTCAGCTTTTTACTTTGACTGTCATTAAATTGACAGCAAGACCAATTCTTTTGGAACAATTTGGAATAAGTTTATGAAACACACACACTCATGCACATCAAAACAATAGCCTACTGGTATCTATGGACTCTACTCGATTACAACAGATAAGGTAATGGGTTAGATTTAAACAGACTTGTACTTTCCTGAGTCAAGCAATGCACGCGGCCTTGTTCCTTGCTTCTTGGTCTGGTCTGTAGAGGGAGGGCTTCCTGTTTTTCCATGTGGTCATCCAGAGAGAGACCGAGAGCCTTTGGGTTCCTTGTTTTATATCTTTTTACGTCCATTGTCTCTAGTCTAAATTGCTAAGACCCCAGGATTGGGTCTTAGTTTCATGGCAGTTCTTGATTGACTTTCCTTTGAACATGTGTCTGTCTGGAGTGGCTGGTGCCATTTCTTGACGAAGTCAATTGTTTGTTAACACCTTTTAATGGCTCTTGAGTTTCGATGGGTTTTCGATGCTGTCTCTGTGGGGGGTTATCCTGTTATGTAGGTTTCCTTTGTTAAGTTTTGCACAGTTGCCTTGAGCAGGGAGATCCATACACATCAAATTCATCTTTATTACATACATCTTATATTAATAGTCTCGAGTCCATCACACATACAAAACATATATATTTTTATTCTTACAATTGGGACAGTGTAGAAGGAGCTTTACTCTGTATCGAACCCGTGCTGTAGCTGCCCTGGGAGTGTTTGATGGAACAGTGTAGAGGGACTTTTACTCTGTATCGAACCCGTGCTGTACCTGCCCTGGGAGTGTTTGATGGGACAGTGTAGAGGGAGCTTTACTCTGTATCTAACCCATGCTGTACCTGCCCTGGGAGTGTTTGATGGGGACAGTGTAGAGGGAGCTTTACTCTGTATCTAACCCATGCTGTACCTGCCCTGGGAGTGTTTGATGGGACAGTGTAGAGGGAGCTTTACTCTGTATCTAACCCTTGCTGTACCTGCCCTGGGAGTGTTTGATGGGACAGTGTAGAGGGAGCTTTACTCTGTATCTAACCTGTGCTGTACCTGTCCTGGGAGTGTTTGATGGGATGACTGACAACCAAAAACTCCCATTCCTACTGGGGGAGGAGAGAAGCTGTGTAACACTGGCGGCACACTATGTTACAGCTTGCCATGAACAGAGGGACAGCCAGTAAACTAAGACAAGAGTATATATAAACAAGGCGAATGTATATTTATAAACTCAGGGATATACCTGTTTATACACTGTGTGAATGGAACCGCGTTTATGTGTTCAACCATAAATGTATTTTGATGCTTTGGCAACATAAGATGTACCTTATCATGCCAATAAAGCGATTTGTATTGTATTGTATTGTATTGTATTGAGTGTTTGATGGGACAGTGTAGAAGGAGCTTTACTCTGTATCTAACCCGTGCTGTACCTGCCCTGGGAGTGTTTGATGGGACAGTGTAGAGGGAGCTTTACTCTGTATCTAACCCGTGCTGTACCTGCCCTGGGAGTGTTTGATGGGACAGTGTAGAGGGAGCTTTACTCTGCATCTAACCTGCGCTGTACCTGCCCTGGGAGTGTTTGATGGGGCAGTGCTGAGGGAGCTTTACTCTGTAACTAACCCGTGCTGTACCTGCCCTGGGAGTGTTTGATGGGACAGTGTAGAGGGAGCTTTACTCTGCATCTAACCCGTGCTGTACCTGCCCTGGGAGTGTTTGATGGGACAGTGTAGAGGGAGCTTTACTCTGCATCTAACCCACGCAGTACCTGCCCTGGGAGTGTTTGATGGGGCAGTGCTGAGGTAGCTTTACTCTGTATCTAACCCGTGCTGTACCTGCCCTGGGAGTGTTTGATGGGACAGTGTAGAGGGAGCTTGACTCTGCATCTAACCCCATGCTGTACCTTCCCTGGGAATGTTTGATGGGACAGTGTAGAGGGAGCTTTACTCTGTGTGGTAAACCACTGTTATACCTGTCTGTATGTGTATGTGTATTCCACTAGGTACAGGTCTGGACATGCCTCGGCTGACTCCTCCCACTATTCCAGGTATATAAGTGACTACCTCCCAGTCCCTTTGTATTCTGGACGGGTCGACCACTCGAGACTAGACCTTCATTCTTTAGTTAATAAAAGCCTGGTTGTTACTCGCTTAACCTCAGTCTTTTGAGTAATTGATGGCGCATCAATTTTATTAACTAAATTTTTTTATAATGGAGAAGATCCTCACACCAGCATGCCTGGACCTGGACAGTCGGGAAGCGGACGCTTCCACCAAGTTTGCTCACTGGCTCATGTGCTTCGAGGCATTCCTGACTGCCTCCATTGCGGTCGTAACGGATGCGAACAAACTGTCTGTCCTGATCTCCAAGGTGAACCACCGAGTGTACTCAGTCATCCGGGACGCGACCTCGTACACAGCCGCCCTCCAGCTCATCAAGACCCAGTACACGCGCCCTGTGAATGAAGTTTACGCCAGGCACCTCCTGGGGAGTCGCAAGCAACAACCTGGGGAATCGACTGAGGAATACCTCCAAGCACTGTCCGTGCTTGGCCGGGCCTGTGGGTGTAAGGTGGTAACGCCCATTAAGTACACGGAGGAACTGATCCGGGATGCCTTCGTAGCGGGCCACAGGCCCAACTACACCCGACAGCGACTGCTGGAGCAGAGTGACCTCACCCTCGACAAAGCCTCCGAAATCGCACTAACGCTGGAGGCAGCCTACCGGGGCATGGATGCCTACTCCTCTGCACCGTGGATGCCGCGGGGAACGACAACCTGGGACACGGTAGGACAGCCCCATAGCACCGTGCCACCCCAGCCACAGCCCAACAACGGCCCAACCACCGCAGCAGTGTCCCAAAGCCAGACAGCAGTATCCCAAGGCCAGAAATGCTACTTCTGTGGCCAGGCCAAACACCCCAGAGCGCGCTGCCCGGCGAAGAATGCGACCTGCTTGGGCTGCAGGAAAAAGGGACACTACGCTAGCGTCTGCAAGGCCAAAGCCACCCCGAACGCCAGCAGCGCCGCGTGTGGGCCGTGCGCGCCGCCATCTTGGGCCTCCCCAGCCATGTGTGAACCACCGCAGCAGCAGCCATCTTGGACGACTCCAGCCACATGGGAATCATGGACGCCGCCATCTTGGACACCAGCCGGGACGCAGCAGGCCGCCAACCCCCCCCCCCATCTGATACCCGCAGCGACACACCGACCCCTACGCTGGCCTCTGTTACGCTGGACCAAACGAGACCGCACCAACTAGCTCGGTCCAAAATGGACGTTAAGGTAAACGGCCATGCAATAAACTGCCTTTTTGACTCCGGGAGCACAGAGAGCTTCATCCACCCCGACACGGTGCGGCGTTGCTCTCTCCCAGTCCTGCCTGCGCACCAGCAGATTTCTATGGCCGCCGAGTCCCAGTCAGCGGACATTGGCGGCTACTGCGTGGTGACACTAGTAGTAGACGGGACTGTGTTCAATAATTTTAAACTCCTGGTCCTGCCCCAACTTTGCGCTGCCGTTCTACTGGGGTTGGATTTCCAGTGCCACCTCAAAAGCATTACGATGGCGTACGGTGGCCTCCTCCCCCCACTCACAGTCCGCAGCCAGCAGCCTCCAAATTGCCCGCCGCGCACCAGATGCAACCTCTCCACACTCAGAGTCCCACCCCCCCCACTGTTTGCTAACCTCACCCCCGACTGTAAGCCCATCGCCACAAAGAGCAGGCGATACAGTGCCGGGGACAGGGTTTTCATCAAAACCGAAGTGGAGCGGCTCCTGAAGGAGGGGATTATTGAGGGCAGCTCCAGCCCCTGGCGAGCCCAGGTTGTGGTCGTTAAGACCGTCGAGAAAGAACGCCTGGTCATCGACTACAGCCAAACAATAAACTGCCACACCCTGCTGGACGCCTACCCACTCCCCCGCATAGCTGACATGGTCAACCAGATCGCGCAGTACCGCGTCTTTTCGACCATTGACCTGAAATCAGCGTACCACCAGCTCCCCATCCGCCCCGAAGACCGCCAGTATACTGCTTTTGAGGCAAACGGCCGCCTCTATCACTTCCTTAGGGTTCCCTTTGGCGTTACCAACGGGGTCTCCGTCTTCCAAAGGGAGATGGACCGGATGGTCGATCAAAACGCGCTGCAGGCCACTTTCCCTTACCTAGACAATGTGACCATCTGCGGCCATGACTTGCAGGACCATGACGCAAACCTCGAGAAATTCCTCCGCACCGCCCAACTCCTGAACCTGACATATAACAAGGAGAAGTGCATATTCCGCACAGACCGCCTCGCCATCCTTGGCTGTGTTGTGGAACACGGGGTCATCGGTCCCGACCCGGACCGGATGCGTCCCCTTATGGAACTCCCACTGCCCCACTGCCTAAAAGCTCTGAAGAGGTGCCTAGGGTTTTTTTCCTACTACGCCCAGTGGGTCCCCTACTATGCAGACAAAGCCCGTCCGCTGATCAAATCCACCTCTTTTCCCCTGATGGCAGAGGCCCGCTCGGCCTTCCACCGCATCAAGGAGGACATTGCCAAAGCCACCATGCACGCAGTGGACGAATCCATCCCCTTCCAGGTGGAAAGCGATGCGTCCGACTTCGCTCTGGCCGCCACCCTTAATCAGGCGGGGAGACCTGTGGCATTCTTCTCACGAACCCTCCAGGGCCCGGAGACCAGACACTCCGCGGTCGAGAAGGAGGCCCAGGCTATTGTGGAGGCTGTGCGTCATTGGAGGCACTACCTGGCCGGAAAACGATTTACCCTGCTCACTGACCAGCGTTCAGTTGCTTTTATGTTCAACAACAAGCAGAGGGGCAAAATCAAAAATGACAAGATCTTGAGGTGGAGAATCGAACTTTCCACCTACAACTACGAGATCTTGTACCGGCCTGGGAAGCTCAATAAACCCCCAGATGCCCTATCGCGTGGCACCTGCGCCAGCGCGCAGATCGATAGGCTGAGGGCCCTCCACAATGACCTCTGCCACCCGGGGGTCACCAGGTTCTTCCACTTCATCAAGGCCCGCAAACTGCCTTACTCCATTGAGGAGGTCAGGACCATGACCAAGAACTGCCAAGTCTGCGCTGAGTGCAAACCGCACTTTTATAGACCAGACAGAGCCCACCTGATAAAAGCCACTCGCCCTTTCGAACGCCTGAGCGTCGATTTTAAAGGGCCTCTCCCCTCCTCCGACCGCAATGTGTACTTCCTCAACATCATTGACGAGTACTCCCGTTTCCCGTTCGCTATCCCCTGCCCGGACATGACCAGTGCCACGGTCATTAAATGTCTGAACAGCCTCTTCACCCTGTTCGGTTTCCCCAGCTATATCCATAGCGACCGGGGCTCATCGTTTATGAGCGACGAACTCCGCCAGTACCTGCTCGCTAGGGGTATAGCCACAAGCAGGACCACCAGTTACAACCCCCGGGGGAACGGACAGGTGGAAAGAGAGAATGCAACAGTTTGGAAGGCCGCCCTACTAGCCTTAAAGTCTAGGGGCCTTCCGACCTCCCGCTGGCAGGAGGTGCTCCCCGATGCGCTCCACTCGATTCGGTCACTGCTCTGCACTGCCACCAATGTCACCCCTCACGAGAAAATGTTTGTCTTCCCAAGGAAGTCCGCATCGGGGACAGCGTTACCGCCATGGCTGACGTCCCCAGGGCCGGTACTACTGAGAAGACACGTGAGGACCAATAAAACGGACCCCCTGGTCGAGAGGGTCGACCTCCTCCACGCCAACCCCCAGTACGCTTAGATTGCGTACCCGGACGGGCGGGAGGACACAGTCTCCATACGAGACCTCGCACCCTCGGGGACCGCTGTAACCCACTACCCATTACCACCCCCCCCACGACACTCTCGGGGACCGCTGTAACCCACTACCCATTACCACCCCCCCCCCCCCCCCCGCACGACCCGATATCCAACCCCAGCAGCCGGCTCGCCTTGGACCGTCACCCACGAGGACTACACTCCAGTGCCCCAGCCTACACGGGACGCGACGCCGGAAGCTGCACCACCCCTGCCGTCGCCACGTCGATCACAGCGGCAGACAAGACCTCCGGAGAGACTCCAATACACGAACTTTTAAATACACTTCACCCCGCCGGACTCATTTTTAAACAAGGGGTGAATGTGGTAAACCACTGTTATACCTGTCTGTATGTGTATGTGTATTCCACTAGGTACAGGTCTGGACATGCCTCGGCTGACTCCTCCCACTATTCCAGGTATATAAGTGACTACCTCCCAGTCCCTTAGTATTCTGGACGGGTCGACCACTCGAGACTAGACCTTCATTCTTTAGTTAATAAAAGCCTGGTTGTTACTCGCTTAACCTCAGTCTTTGGAGTAATTGATGGCGCATCACTCTGTATCTAACCCCGTGCTGTACCGGCTCTGGGAGTGTTTGATGGGACAGTGCAGAGGGAGCTTTACTCTGTATCTAACCCGTGCTGTACCGGCTCTGGGAGTGTTTGATGGGACAGTGTAGAGGGAGCTTTACTCTGTATCTAACCTGTGCTGTACCTGCCCGGGAGTGTTTGATGGGACAGTGTAGAGGGAGGTTTACTCTGCATCTAACCCCGTGCTGTACCTGCCCTGGGAGTGTTTGATGGGACAGTGTAGAGGGAGCTTTACTCTGTATCTAACCCGTGCTGTACCGGCTCTGGGAGTGTTTGATGGGACAGTGTAGAGGGAGCTTTACTCTGCATCTAACCCCGTGCTGTACCTGCCCTGGGAGTGTTTGATGGGACAGTGTAGAGGGAGCTTTACTCTGTATCTAACCCGTGCTGTACCTGCCCGGGAGTGTTTGATGGGACAGTGTAGAGCGAGCTTTACTCTGTATCTAACCTGTGCTGTACCTGCCCTGGGAGTGTTTGATGGGACAGTGTAGAGGGAGCTTTACTCTGTATCTAACCGATGCTGTACCTGCCCTGGGAGTGTTTGATGGGACAGTGTAGAGGGAACTTTACTCTGTATCTAACCCGTGCTGTAATTGCCCTGGGAGTGTTTGATGGGACAGTGTAGAGGGAGCCTTACTCTGTATCTAACCCGTGCTGTACCTGCCCTGGGAGTGTTTGATGGGACAGTGTAGAGGGAGCTTTACTCTGTATCTAACCCGTGCTGTAGCTGCCCTGGGAGTGTTTGATGGGACAGTGTAGTGGGAGCTTTACTCTGTATCTAACCCGCTCTGTAACTGCCCTGGGAGTGTTTGATGGGACAGTGTAGAGGGAGCTTTACTCTGTATCTAACCCGTGCTGTACCTGCCCCGGGAGTGTTTGATGGGACAGTGTAGAGGGAGCTTTACTCTGTATCTAACCCGTGCTGTACCTGCCCTGGGAGTGTTTGATGGGACAGTGTAGAGGGAGCTTTACTTTGTATCTAACCCGTGCTGTACCTGCCCTGGGAGTGTTTGATGGGACAGTGTAGAGGGAGCTTTGCTCTGTATCTAACCCGCGCTGTACCTGCTATGGGAGTGTTTGATGGGACAGTGCAGAGGGAGCTTTATTCTGTATCTAACCCGCGCTGTACGTGCCCTGGGAGTGTTTGATGGGACAGTGTAGAGGGAGCTTTACTCTGTATCTAACCTGTGCTGCACCTGCCCTGGGAGTGTTTGATGGGACAGTGTGGAGGGAAATTTACTCTGCATCTAACCCCAGCTGTACCTGCCCCAGGAGTGTTTGATGGGGCGGTGCAGAGAGAACTTTACTCTGTATCTAACCTCTGCTGCAATTGCCCTGGGAGGTTTTGATGGTACAGCGTAGAGGGAGCTTTACGCTGTATCTAACCTGTGCTGTACCTGCCCTGGGAGTGTTTGATGGGACAGTGTAGTGGGAGCTTTACTCTGTATCTAACCCATGCTGTACCTGCCCTGGGAGTGTTTGATGGGGCAGTGTAGAGGTTTTACTCTGTATCTAACCCCGTGCTGTACCTGCCCTGGGAGTGTTTGATGGTACAGTGTAGAGGGGGCTTTACTCTGTATCTAACCTGTGCTGTACCTGCCCTGGGAGTGTTTGATGGGGCAGTGCAGAGAGAAATTTACTTTGTATCTAGCCTGTGCTGTACCTGCCCTGGGAGTGTTTGATGGTACAGTCTAGAGGGAGCTTTACTCTGTATCTAACCTGCGCTGTACCTGCCCTGGGAGTGTTTGATGGGACAGTGTAGAGGGAGTTTTACTCTGTATCTAATCTGTGCTGTACTTGCCCTGGGAGTGTTTGATGGGACAATGTAGAGGCAAAGTATCACCTGTTTTGCCAGATTTGATGCTGGATCAATCACAAAGTATTAACCGATTGTTTTCTATTGGAGGCTGTTTGAATTATCGTGCATTTCCATTTTAAATTGCTATTTATTTATTCTTTACTCAGAGTGGTGAGAATATGGAACTCACTACCACAGGGAATAGTTGAGGTGAACAGCATAGATGCATTTATGGGAAAACTCGATAAGTACATACATGAGAGAGAAAGGAATAGAAGGATATGTTGATAGGGTGAGATGACGAGGGGTGGGTGGAGGGTTGTGTGGAGCAGAAACACTGGCATGGACCAGTTGGGTCGAATGGCCTGTTTCTGTGCTGTAGACTCGATGTAACTCGATCTTTGTATTCTGTTGCGGGATCCTCTCTACATTTCTCCATTCTATCTCCCTGCAGGTGACCGAATCAAAGTGAAACGAGACACGTTGGTGGAACAGACGAAACCCGCCAACAGCCTGCGCCCCAGACAGCAGCCGCCGGCCCTGGCCCTCGTCGCCGAGGAGGTGGTGTGCCGGAACCGCGTGGGCCGAGCCGCCAGCTCGTCTCGTAACCGTCACGCCGGCGACTGGAGCGGCTGCGGCCGGAACTACTTGGGGCCCGGCAGAGACCGGGAGGCGGCCGATCGCAGCCAGTTCCCCACACTGGACATCCACGCCCTGGATGCGCAAGAGCCCGGCGACCGACAAGATGGCGGCTCGTATCCCGGCAACCGACAAGATGGCGGCTCGTATACTGACAACCAACAAGATGGCAGCTCGTATACCGACAACCAACAAGATGGCAGCTCGTATCCTGGCAACAGACAAGATAGCGGCTTGTATCCCAGCAACCAACAAGATGGCGGCTCATTTCCCGACGGCGGTGAGCTGGACTTCGAGTCGGCCATCACTGGGAGGACAAAGGACTTTGACAGTTTGATCGCCGATATCGAGCGGGAGCTGGCGAAGAAAATTATCTTCCTCTGAGGTTCAACGTCAGGTCGCCATGATGTTGGAGCCAAGACTCAACCAGTGGGCGCGGTGCCCTCTGGCTCTGTGCCAAGGTCCCAATACCTGGTCTGCAATGACATTCCACTTGGGGCCACGCACAATGAAAGCTCTTCAAACTCTCGGTCACAAAACTCGCTTGTGCAATTCCCCCCCACCCGCCCCGTGCAATATGTGGATGGCGAGAGGCTTCTGGGCCTTCCCTTGGTATTTGTGTCAATTCGGGTAAATTGGGTGTTTAGTATCGCAGCACTTTCACACAGACTGTCCCCTCCGCCCGCACTCCACCACACCTGGGCCACAGACATTCACAAACCTTTTCCACATCTGCCAGAATTGTCTGGTTATCTCTGTATGCTGATGTTTGGGGAGGGCAATTGACGAGCATCACCTGGACATCATCAGTCACTGGTTCCTCGGGCTGAGAAATGCTGAGCTGCACCAGTTGATTCTCACATTTCCCTGGAAACGGTCTCAATGGCCACGCCCCTCCCCTCGCCTCCCCTTCCCTCTCTCCCCCTTGCCTCCCACGCCTCCCCTCCCCTCCCCTCTCCTCCCTTCCCCTCTCCTCCCTTCCCCTCTCCTCCCTTCCCCTCTCCTCCCCTCTTTTTGGTGTCTCTATCTCATTCCCCTTCCCATGAGATCAATGGTTGACTGACTGCCGACCATATCAGAATCTACTGCCGGTTCGTGACAAACTCACCTGGTGTTAAACTGCCATGGACGGCCCAAAGCAGCTGAGATAAGGCCGACCAAGCAGCCAGTTCTCTGTTGCTCTTTGGTGGTTCTTGGACCAGCTGCCTCTCTCCGGTAGGAATTCTCTGCCATCCCATGAACACGGTGACAGTCTGTGGTTCCTCCAACTCCACTTATTGCCGAGAGGCTTCCTGGCAAACCGCCCAGGCAGAAGGACCCTGTTCTTGCTTGACTCTCCTCCTTTGCCTGCCTGCTTCAAGGCTTCTCCCCATTGTCTCCTTACTGTGGACCTCTTCTCTTACGGGGTGTGTCCTGCGGTACATTGGCCTCCCTGGGACCGACTCGAGTGGTCAAAGACCCGGTGCTGACAACTACCAAACTTGGGCTTTAGACATTGTGGAACCAATTGCGATTCCGCACCAGCAGTATTCAACATGCACCAAGTACCGTATCCCCTGCAGAACTGTTACTTGCACTTTTAGACTCAATCCTCATTCTGTAGATATATCGTCAAACCCTCAGTGAGCGGAAAACTCTGCAAATCTTCTGCAAGACAGAGTCTGTTGGCAAACTATCTGGAAATCATTGTCCCAGGCATGTTATCTGTTTAGTGGGCATTGAGACCCCCCGGGTGTGAGGTCAGGACCCCCCCGGGTGTGTGGTCAGGACCCCCCCCTTGTGTAGCTGAGTTAATACACAGTGCGAGCCCGTACAGATTGGTCACTCTGCGTGTTTGACCTTAGTTTATGCCAAGTTGTTGACCTTTTGTTACAGGGAGTAAAAACCCCGAGGTCCCCTGCAGCATTTAAAGCTCGTTATTCATCTGTACCCCCTCCGAATACGGGACCCACAGATACCTCGATGGGTTAAACGGGACCCTCTTGTGTGGGGATCTCTGTCAGTTTAGTTGTGAGTTCACTGACATCTTGGATAGGGTTGTAAATGTGCAGGATTTAAATAATGTTGGACGACCTCCCCTGGTTCACATACACTTTGACAGATTGACATTCATTCTGGGAAAGAGAAGTGAATGTTGTTTAGAGAAGTGAAAGATTAGTGTTTGTGATGGGATGGGATTAAACCCAAGGCTCTGCCTGTTTCCAGCACTTCGCTTCTATCCTGACCTTCACCTTGATGGTCAGTCAACCATCCGGCTGGGAAAGCCAGGACCGGCCAGGACATGAGCTACAAGAAGGTGTAGTTCATGGAGCACCACACGGACATCCAATAGAGTGGAGGAAATGAGATAAATTGGGCATCAAACTCAAAGTATTGTGCAGAAAGACAATCAAAGTATTGCATTCTGTGTGCTGGATAACAGCAGTATTTGGTCAGATCACAAATGATAAGATGGACAATCTAGTCTGGCCAATGCATTCCATGGTGTAAGTGTGTTGTGTTCTCTCACTATCCCTGTCTGTCTCTCTCACTATCTGTCTGTTTCTCACTATCTCTGTCTGTCTCTCACTGTCTCTGTCTGTTTCTCACTGTCTCTGTCTGTCTCTCACTGTCTCTGTCTGTTTCTCACTGTCTCTGTCTGTTTCTCACTGTCTCTGTCTGTTTCTCACTGTCTCTGTCTGTCTCTCACTGTCCCTGTCTGTCTCTCACTATCTGTCTGTTTCTCACTATCTCTGTCTGTCTCTCACTATCTGTCTGTTTCTCACTGTCTCTGTCTGTTTCTCACTGTCTCTGTCTGTTTCTCACTGTCTCTGTCTGTTTCTCACTGTCTCTGTCTGTTTCTCACTGTCTCTGTCTGTTTCTCACTGTCTCTGTCTGTTTCTCACTGTCTCTGTCTGTCTCTCACTGTCCCTGTCTGTCTCTCACTATCTGTCTGTTTCTCACTATCTCTGTCTGTCTCTCACTATCTCTGTCTGTCTCTCACTATCTGTCTGTTTCTCACTGTCTCTGTCTGTCTCTCACTGTCTCTGTCTGTCTCTCACTATCCCTGTCTGTCTCTCACTGTCTCTGTTTCTCACTATCTCTGTCTGTCTCTCACTATCTGTCTGTTTCTCACTATCTCTGTCTGTCTCTCACTATCTGTCTGTTTCTCACTGTCTCTGTCTGTCTCTCACTGTCTCTGTCTGTCTCTCACTATCCCTGTCTGTCTCTCACTGTCTCTGTCTGTCTCTCACTGTCTCTGTCTGTCTCTCACTGTCTCTGTCTGTCTCTCACTGTCTCTGTCTGTCTCTCACTGTCTCTGTCTGTCTCTCACTGTCTCTGTCTGTCTCTCACTGTCTCTGTCTGTCTCTCACTATCTCTGTCTGTCCCTCTCTAACTCTGCCTGTCCATCTATCTCTGCCTGTCTCTCACTCTCCTCCCTCTCCCTCTCTTTCACCCTCACTCTCACTCTCCGCTCTCTCTCCCTCTCTCACTCTCTCTTTCCCCCTCACTCTCCCCCTCGCCCCCTCTATAATATATAATTTCACCGTGTTGAGTAGTCTCCGATGTCGAGGAAGCAGGATTCTGTATCTGCTGATTGCACGCTCTATTGCAGCTTTTTTGGGGAGTGGGTGGAGAGCACGGTCGGTGGGTGCAGTGGGGTAAGTGTGGGGCAGATGATCTTGTGTGAGTTCCTCAGATACTGTGATGCCAGTGTCTGACCGACTTCACTGGCAGCAGCGAGGGGCTGGAAGTGCAGACCTAGCTCCCTCACACCAGTGGATCACAGGGCTGCTTGTTCCTGAGCAACTCCAACCCGTTATCCCCTGGGATTTGGGGATTCCGAACCAGTATTTTAGGGATCACATTCCGCGATTCCATCCGTTTGTTCAGTGTGCAATCGTCGTGCTTTTTATTTTTTATATGAATTGATATAGTTAGTTGTAGTAAATGCTGAGCCCGTATAAAATATTGCAGGTTCTCGAGATCTTTGCCTTCATTTAGCTACACTTCTGAAAGACTATTTACTGACGTTTCAGTATTAAATGAAATGGGTGTGAATCGGCGCTCCGAGATGTGGAGCTCACCAGGAGAACATTTGTGATTCACACACACACCATATACAATAGCTTGAGAACGATCTTGTACAAGTGACTATTTTTAAAAAAAACTTTATTTAAGTTTCACATTTATTTTTGTAGACCTACAATTTTGGAGAGTTCTGAATGTATATTTGTGGTGATACCCGAGCTATTTGAGTCACGTTCGATTTCCTATGCTGTCTTTTTATGATATATTTATGCAGTATTATCACAGGGTTACTATGAGACCAAAAGAAAGCACAGTCACAGAGCACTGGGATGGTGAGCTGTGTTTTCCCAGTAATAATTTATCCAGAATTGACAACAGCCCCGGTACTTTGCTGTCTAATAAACTGTAACACTTTGTTCCGATGATGTGGTCATTTCTCGCTTTGCTTGTGTCAGCCAGTGTTCAAACTGAAGATCAGCCATGATCTCCTGGAATAGCAGAACAGGCTCGAGGGGCTGAATGGCCTGCTCCTGTTCCTAATGTTCCTATAACTCTCCTCCCAGTGACTCGGGTAGTCCTTTGTGGCTGTAATTCTCTGCTGGGTATCTGTGCCAGCTCTCCTGCTCCTCTACATTGCCTGTTGTGGCTCTGGGTTCTTGGCTTGGGCGAGAGGTGAGGCTCACACAAGAGTTCAGTCCACAAACACTGGGCGGTGAAAAAACAAACTACTCGCTAACTTCTGACCAAAGGTCACCCTCCTGAAACCTTCACTCTGTTTCTCTCTCCACAGATGCTGCCTGGCCTGCTGAGTATTTCCAGCATTTTCTCTTTTTAGTTCTCGCTAACTTGTTGGTGTCTTGTTTTTCTATGTAAATAACCTGAGAGAGCGAGTCCAGAACACAAATCTCATGGGTGTAAGTGGTGGTAAACTGCTCCACTGTTGCAGATTAGCGTCATTAATAAATGTATTTCGGGGAAAGCTCGATAAGCCCATGAGGGTGAAAGGAATAGAAGGATAGGCTGATGGGGTGAGATGGAGAGGGTGGGAGGAGACTCGTGTGGAGCAGAAACACCGGCATGGACCAGTCGGGCCGAATGGCCTGTTTCTGGGCTGTAGATTCTGTGTCATTCTTGAAAATCCTGTAACGCTCGGCAGGGTATCTGGTCTGGTGCGCATTAAATTGGCAGCTTGTCCCTGTGTGTTCACTGCCCAGCTCTGTGTTGGAGCTGCTTTCGAAACCCCATGGGAGGGGGAGAGCTGTCTGGATTATTGATTCATTCCCTTCACTCAACCCCACCGGACTAACAAGACTTGAGGCTTCTGCCTCCTGGTTCCTTTTCCAAAGTGAAGTGGGCCAAGTTTGTAAGTGTATCAGAAGAGGGTCAGGGTCGATGGGTGGCATGTGTTGGCACAGTGCCCTCCCGACTCTGGGCCTGGTGGGGTAAAGGTCTCCTTACCCTGCTGGCTGTGATGGGAGCCTTAGCCTGGGTCCTGATCAAAAGAGGTTCATAGAATCAGACAGCACAGAAGGAGGCCATTCAGCCTGTGCCAGCTCTTTGAAAGAACTCTCCAATGAGTCCCACTCCCCTGCCCGTGCCCCATAGCCCTGCAACTTTCTCCCCTCCAAGTATATATCTAATTACATAAGAACATAAGAAATAGGAGCAGGAGTAGGCCAATCGAGCCTGCTCCACCATTCAATAAGATCATGGCTGATCTGATCCTAACCTCAAATCTTCTATCACTCTCCATCCACCCGAACCCATGTGATCTCCCGGGAGAGGCGAAAAACCAGACAAAAGACCCAATGGCCAATTTGGGAGAAAAAAATCTGGGAAATTCCTCGCCGACCCATCTAGGCGATCGAAATTCGTCCAGGAGATCACTCTGTCCCTATATTTTCTACAGTACTTACCTTCTGTAAAGGCGATCTCCACCCCAGCCAGGAACAGGAATAAAACCATCTCCTGAAATCTAACACAGAATTAGAACACAGTAGGAGCAGAACCAGGCTATACGGCCCCTGGGCCCACTCCACTACCCGCAGGGCCATGACCATTCCGAACCTAGACTCGTCCAATTTCCTGCCCGCTCCCCGTAACCCTTAATTCCCTTTACTTCTAGGAAACTATCTATTTCTGTTTTAAATTTATTTAATGATGTAGCTTCCACAGCTTTCTGGGGCAGCAAATTCCACAAACCTACCACCCTCTGAGTGAAGAAGTTTCTCCTCATCTCAGTTTTGAAAGAGCAGCCCCTTATTCTAAGATTATGCCCCCTAGTTCTAGTTTCACCCATCATTGGGAACATCCTCACCGCATCCACCCGATCAAGCCCCTTCACAATCTTATATGTTTCAATAAGATCGCCTCATTCTTCTGAACTCCAATGAGTAGAGTCCCAATCTACTCAACCTCTCCTCATATGACCACCCCCTCATCCCCGGGATTAACCGAGTGAACCTTCTTTGTACTGACTCGAGAGCAAGTACGTCTTTTCTTAAGTATGGACACCAAAACTGTATGCAGTATTCCAGGTGCGGTCTCACCAATACCTTGTACAACTGCAGCAATAGCTCCCTGTTTTTATATTCCATCCCCCTAGCAATAAAGCCAACATTCCATTGGCCTTCTTGATCACTTGCTGCACCTGCATACTAACTTTGAGTTTCGTGCACCAGGACCCCCAGATCCCTTTGTACTACAGTACTTTCCAGTTTCTTGCCATTAAGATAATAACTTGCTCTACGATTTTTCCTGCCAAAGTGCATAACCTCACACTTTCCAGTATTGTATTCCGTCTGCCAAATCTCTGCCCACTTAGCCTGTCTATGTCCCTTTGCAGGTTTTTTATGTCCTCCTCACTGCAAACTTTGATATGTTACACTCGGTCCCCTCCTCCAAATCGTTAATATAGATTGTAAACAGTTGGGGACCCAGCACTGACCCCTGCGGAACACCACTAGTTCCTGGTTGCCAATCTGAGAACGAACCATTTATCCCAATTCTCTGCTTTCTGTTAGAGAGCCAATCCTCCACCCACGCCAGAATATTACCCCCAATCCCGTGATTTTTTATCTTGAGCAATAATCTTTTGTGTGGCACCTTGTCAAATGCCTTTTGGAAGTCTAAATACACTACGTCCACTGGTTCCCCTTTATCCACCCTGTATGTTACTTCCTCAAAAAACTCAAGCAAATTTGTCAAACATGACTTCCCCTTCATGAAACCATGCTGAGTTTGTCCTATTAAATTATGTTTATCCAAATGTCCCGTTACTGTCTCCTTAATAATGGACTCTAACATTTTACCAACCACAGATGTTAGGCTAACAGGTCTATAGTTTCCAGCCTTCTGCCTACTACCCTTTTTAAATAAGGGTGTTACATTAGCAGTTTTCCAATCTGCCGGGACCTTTGCTGAGTCCAGGGAGTTTTGGAAAATTATTACCAATGCATCCACAATCCCTACCGCCACTTCCCTCAAGACCCTAGGATGCAAGCCATCAGGTCCAGGGGATTTATCCGCCTTGAGTCCCATTATTTTACCAAGTACCAGTTCCTTAGTGATTTTAATCGTATTTAGCTCCTCCCCCCCCCCCCCAGAGCCCCCTGTTTGTCCAGTGTTGGGATATTCTTAGTGTCCTCTACCATAAAGACTAATACAAAATAATTGATCAGCGTTTTTGCCATCTCCATGTTTCCCACCATTAATTTCCCAGTCTCATCCTCTAAGGGACCAACATTTACTTTAGCCACCCTTTTTCTTTTTATATAACTATAGAAACTTTTGCTGTCTGTTTTTATATTTTTTGCTAATTTGCTTTCATAATCTATCTTCCCTTTCTTAATCAATCTTTTAGTTTTTTTTGCTGTCTTTTAAAGACTTCCCAATCTTCCATCCTCCCACTAGATTTGGCTACCTTATATGCCCTTGTTTTTAGTCGGATACTATCCTTAATTACTTTACTTAGCCATGGATGACTATCTTTTCTTTTACACCCTTTTTTCCTCAGTAGAATATATTTTTTGGGAAGTTGTAAAATAACTCCTTAAATGTACACCACTGATCATGTACCATCTTACCCTTTAATCTATTTTCCCAGTCCACTCTAATCAATTCCGCTCTCATACCTTCATAGTCTCCTTTATTCAAGCTTAGCATGCTTGTTTGAGATCCAACCTTCTCACCCTCTAATTGAATATGGAATTCAACCATGTTATGGTCACTCATTCCAAGGGGATCCTTTACTAGGACATTTTTAATTAATCCTGTCTCATTACACAGGACCAAATCTAAGGTTGTTTGCCCCCTGGTCGATTCAGTTACATACTGCTCAAGAAACCCATCCCTAATACACTCAATGAACGCATCCTCAAGGCTGCTCTGCCCAATTTGATTTGTCCAGTTAATATGATAATTAAAATCCCCCATAATTATAGCTGTTCCCTTATTACAAGCCTCAACTATTTCCTGATTAATACTCCGTCCAACAGAGTTGCAACTGTTCAGAGGCCTATAGACTACACCCACTAGTGTTTTTTCCCCTTATTATTCCTTATCTCCACCCAAACTGTTTCACTATCCTGCTCCTTTGACCCAATATCATTTCTCTGTATTATAGTGATTCCTTCCTTTATTAACATAGCCACCCCACCTCCTCTCCCTTCCTGCCTGTCCTTCCTGATTGTTAAATAACCTGGTATGTTTAATTCCCAGTCATGGTCACCCTGCAGCCATGTTTCTGTAATGGCCACAAGATCATACCCATATGTCGTTATTTGTGCTGTTAACTCATTCATTTTGTTACGAATGCTACGTGCATTCAGATAAAGAACTTTCAAATATGTTTTGTAACACTTAGTTCCTGTTTTTTCCCTTTTTAGTACTTTACTTTTTACTCCATACCTTCTGTCCCTTCCTGACATGTTCTGTTTTTTAATTCCCCCACTGCTACCTAAGTCTATGACCTTCTCCGTTGTCATTTCTATTATTTGCTCTCTAGAAACCTCCCCCCCACTAATTAGTTTAAAGCCCTCTCTACAGCCCTAGTTATATGATTCGCCAGGACTCTAGTCCCAGCACTAGCCAAGTGGAGTCCGTCCCAACGGAACAGCTCCCTCCTGTCCCAGTACTGGTGCCAGTGTCCCAAGAAGCAAAACCCATTTCTCCCACACCAGTCTTTGAGCCACGCATTTAACTCTAATTTTATTTATCCTAGCCAAATTCGCTCGTGGCTCAGGTAATAACCCTGAGATTATTACCCTTGAGGTTCTGTTTTTTAATTTGACCCCTAGCTGCTCATACTCCTTTAACAGAACCGTCTTCCTTGTCCTATCTATGTCGTTTGTAACAACATGAACCACGACAACTGGATCCTCCCCCTCCAAGTTTCTTTCCAGCCCAGAAGAGATGTCCTTAACCCTGGCACTGGGCAGGCAACACAGCCTTCGGGACTCCCGCTCTTGACTGCAGAGAACCCTATCTATCCCCCTAATGATACTATCCCCTACCACTACAACATTTCTTTTTACTCCCTGCATTTGAATGGCCCCCTGTACCACGGTGCTTTGGCCAGGTTGCTCATCCTCCCTGCAGTCCCCGCTCCCGCCCTCACAGGGAGTAAGAACCTCGATCCTGCTTGACAAGAGCAAGGGCTGCATCTCCTTCAACACTACATCCTGGATCCCTGTACCTTCCTCACTCATAGTCACACTGTCCTGTCCCTGACCACGGACTACATCTGCAGTAATTAATTTCATAGGTGTGACCACCTCCTGAGACATAGAGTCCAGGAACTTCTCCCCCTCCCTGATGTGTCGCAGTGTCTGAAGCTCAGTCTCAAGCTCTTTAACATGGAGCTTGAGTTCCTCTAGCAGCAAACACTTATCGCAAATGTAATCACCGTGAGCCTCAATGGGGTCCACCAGCTCCCACATTTTGCAACAGTGACACATCACCTGTTCACCCATATCTATGTAATTAATTAAATTTATTATTATTAGTTATGAAGACCCTCTGCCCCGATGTAGATGATACTATTACACCACTATTCAATAGGACTTACCAACTTAAAGGAATAAAAGAGAAGGAAGAAAACCAACCAACCAGCTGATCACCAACCTCCTCCTTGAATACTGTGTGGGGCCTGTTTGGTTGACTCGTCTCGCTGCTCCGCTTCCGCAGTGCTGTCTAAGCCTGGGAGTGGGGAACAAAACAGAACAAAAAAACACACCCTCACCTCCCACTTGCCCGAACTCTCCCTCTTACCAAACTCTAGCAGCACTCAATGCACAAGCACTAGTCCCGCCCCTTTTATACCCAGATTCTACTTCCGGGTTAAACTCCCCAACAGTTTAATATACACTTAAAAATTAAACATACTTCAAATAATTAACTTTTTAACACACTAAAATTCACAAAAGACACTTAAATGACTTTTCTCCCTTTTACCAAACTCTAGCAGCACTCAATGCACAGCACTAGTCCCGCCCCTTTTATACCCGGATTCTGCTTCCGGGTTAAACTCCCCAACAGTTTAATATACACTTAAAAATTAAACATACTTCAAATAATTAACTTTTTAACACACTAAAATTCACAAAAGACACTTAAATGACTTTTCTCCCTCTTACCAAACGCTAGCCGCACTCAATGCACAGCAATTCCCTTTTGAAAGTTACTATTGAATCTGCTTCAACCATGACGGTCACCCCCGCCCCCCAGCTGTGGGGCAACAGCTTTAGAAGCTGTCCTGAGCTGTGTATAATCCTCAGTCCCCTCCGGCCATTCTGTACTGGGCTGCTGAGCCACACGGTGCCAATACAGGAGCCGGGTCTGTCTCCCTCCCTCTCGCTCGCTCGCTCGGCGCCGGGCAATGTTACAGAAACACCGGCTCAGGATTGGGTGTCAAATCACAAAAACTATTGGTTGTTGACAAACTGCTGTGTGTAGACCAGGAGAGCCTGGGTCAGCAGCTGCTGAGTGTGGGCAGTGACAGAGCGCTGACATATCGCTTCTCAAAGGAAGCCAGTCTTTCAATCTGAAGCCTGGCAACTTTATCTCTGGAATATGTCTGACTGTGCGGACAATACTCGCCCACAACACCTTTCATTGCTTGTTGCATCTTCCCGTCTCCAGCAGCCGGCTGTATTTACCGGGCTCTGATTAGATGGAGTTTACACTTTAAATACAGGGAACACAGCCGAGACTTGGGAGACACTGAGGCCCAAAACACAGTGTAGGACCAAAGAATAAAGTTTATATTCTTGGATTTCGCCCGCATTTTATTACACGGCATTTTCACAAATGATCTGGAGTTCCGGTTAGTTTCTTCTTAAGTTTCCAGGTCTGATTTACATATCTCAGCTTTTCTATTTTCTAAAAAGGTTTTACATCCATATGTTCCACCTCCTTTCCCTCCTCCCCTCTTCCCTTCTTCTCCATCTCCCCTCTTCCCCCTTCTTCACCTCCATCTCCTCTCTTCCCCCCTTCTTCCCCTCCATCTCCCCTCTTCCCCCTTCTTCCCCTCCTCTCCCCACTCCCCGTCTCTCCTCTTCCCCATCTCCTCTCTCCCCACCCCATCTCCCCTCTCTCCCCACCCCCCATCTCCCCTCTCTCCCCACCCCCCATCTCCCCTCTCTCCCCACCCCACCTCCCCTCCCTCCCCACCCCATCTCCTCCCCACCCCCATCTCCCCTCTTCCCCACTCCCATCTCCCCTCTTCCCCACCCCATCTCCCCTCTCTCCCCACCCCCATCTCCCCTCTCTCCCCACCCCATCTCCCCTCTTCCCCACCCCATCTCCCCTCTTCCCCACCCCCATCTCCCCTCTCTCCCCACCCCCATCTCCCCTCTCTCCCCACCCCATCTCCCCTCTTCCCCACCCCATCTCTCCTCTCTCCCCATCCCCCATCTTCTCTCTCCCCACCCCCCTTCTCCTCTTCCCCATCCTCCATCTCCCCTCTTGCCCCCCACCTTCTATCCTCTCTCCCCTGCCCCGTCTCCCCTCTTCTCTTGAACGTGAGCCCAGACGGTGAAGGGCAGCAGGCTATTCCACAGCGAGCGCCCTCAGGGCTGAGCCAGCTCTGGCTGGTGAGTGCGGGTCCCAGCAGGGTGTGGCTGGGCAGTGGGTGGGAGTGCAAACCCTGCCTGTCTTTCCCTGGCCCGTCCTGTCTCCAGCTGAGGTGTGCTGGTGGTGAATGTAACAGAGTCTGGTTACTGATGGTTCCCATTCTGCAGAATCGAGGTTAATATCACCCAGCTTTCAAAAGGAGGCCTGCAATCAACACCTTTCTATTCTGGCACTGCCCATTGGATTTTCCGGTCAGATCAGCTGATTTGCCCCCTTCTCCTCCCCCTGCCCCCCTGTGCTGTGCCTCACACTGGGGTATGGCTGGCTCCACAGGCACTGGGCTGTTCTCCAGTATCTTGCCTGCGGCTAACATTCCCGTGTGAACCTCGACAGTGAGTGACCACTGGCTGTTTAACCATGGGGGGCATTACAGCCCAGACACTTGGGAGGAATTTAAAAAATGGGCCAAAAAACATCCTGTACCCACTGTGACCGTCCCTTCCCCCGGGTCACCAAGTTTTAATGGAATGAAAGATCCCTTTGTTGTATATGAGAGAAATGTTTATTCAGACTAGAATAGAGAGAGTTCATCTCGGATTGTGGCACAGGGCAGCATTACACATTCTTGGGCCTGCTCTGCCCGTGTGGCTGTACATTCATTTATTAGTTGAATTATATGCTTCTGCTTCATATACAGTACGTCGCACACTCATGTATGTCAGATACAGATTGGCTCCTTTACACACTCCACACTGGCACCAACACATTCCGTTAATACAAGGCAACATTAAAGTCACAGAGAGACTTACATTTCTATAGCGCCTTTCACAACCTCAGGACATCCCAAAGCGCTTTGCAGCTTGCTATGGGAGCTTGCTGTGCACAGATTGGCTGCCGTGTTTGCTACATTACACCAGTGCCTACACTTCACGCTTTGGGACGGCCTGAGGCTGTGAAAGGCGCTATAGAAATGCAAGTTCTTTCTTTCCTCTCGGCCCCAAGCCCAGCCCCGCTCAGCCTCATTTAAACATTGCGACTGGGGGCAGAAGCTGTGGGCACCCCCACGAGGAGCAGCGTCAAGCAAGGGAAATTCTGAAGCCCACCAGCACTTATGAAGCAAAGGGAAATGATTCACTTGTAGCGGCTCATAAAGCAAAAGGAGATATTTCAAACACTTTAAAAATAAAAACCATTGCTCATCAAGGTGAGGGATGTGAATTGAAACCCTTCCCATTTCAGGCTCTCATCAATCACTCCCTCCACTCCACCCAGTCTCAGAAGATTCCCCTCTCCCATTCTGTTAGTTCCCCATTGCCCACACCAGCCCTCCTGTTGCCTCTCTGAGCGAGGCTGCCAGTTTGGTCCCATTGCCAATAACAATGGACTAAGGCTGACTAAACTCATTTCTTCTTCTTCTCTCTCTTAGGCAGTCCCTCAGAACCGAGGATGACTTGCTTCCACACTAAAAATGAGTTCTCAGGTGACTGATGAGTCCAATGTGGGACCTACAGTCTCTGTCACAGGTGGGGCAGACGGTGGTTGAAGGGGCGGGTGGGTGGGATGCTTGGGTTGATGTGCGCTCCTTCCGCTGTTTGCGCTTGGCTTCTGCTTGCTCCCGGCGAAGAGACTCAAGGTGTTCGGCGCCTTCCCGGATGCTTCTCCACTTTGTGCGCTCTTGGGCTAGGGATTCCCAGGTGTTGGTGGGGATGTTGCACTTTTTCAAGGAAGCTTTGAGGGTGTCCTTGAAGCGTTTCCTCTGCCCACCTGGGGCTCTCTTGCCGTGTCGGAGCTCCGAGTAGAGCGCTTGTTTTGGGAGTCTCGTATCGGGCATGCGGACGATGTGGCCCGTCCATCATAACTGATCGAGCGTGGTCAAAGCTTCAATGCTGGGGATGTTGGCCTGAGGGAGAACATTGGTATGCCTATCCTGCCAATGGATTTGCAGGATCTTGCGGAGGCAGCATTGGTGGTACCTCTCCAGTGCTTTGAGGTGCCTGCTGTACATGGTCCATGTCTCTGAAGCATACAGGAGGGCGGGTATCACTGCTGCTCTGTAGACCATGAGCTTAGTGCCGGGTTTGAGGTCCTGGTCTTCAAACACTCTTTTCCTCAGGCGACCGAAGGCTGCACTGGCACACTGAAGGCGGTGTTGGACTTCATCGCCGATGTCTGCCCTTGTTGACAGTAGGCTCCCGAGGTATGGAAATTGGTCCACGTTGTCCAAGGCCTCTTCATGGATTTTGATAATCGGGGAGCAGTACTGTGTAGTGGGGGCAGGTTGGTAGAGGACCTTTGTCTTACGGATGTTTAGTGTAAGGCCCATGCTCTCGTACGCTTCGGTGAAGGTGTTGACGATGGTTTGGAATTCGGCCACAGAGTGTGCGCAGTCGCAAGCGTCATCTGCATACTGTAATTCGATGACAGAGGATGGGACAACCTTGGACCTGGACTGGAGGTGACGGAGGTTGAACAGTTTCCCGTTTGTCCTGTAGATTAGCTCCACTCCAGCAGGGAGCTTACTGAGGGTGAGATAGAGCATTGCAGCCAGGAAGATCGAGAAGAGTGTTGGTGCGATGACACAGCCTTGCTTGACCCTAGTCCATACGTGAATTGGGCCTGTGGTGGATCCATTGGTCAGGATCATGGCTTGCATGTTGTCGTGAAGCAGGCGGAGGATGGTGACAAACTTTTGAGGGCAGCCGAATTTGAGGAGGACACTCCATAATCCCTCATGGTTGATGATGTCGAAGACCTTTGTGAGGTCAAAGAAGGCCATGTACAGTGGTTGGTGCTGTTCCCTGCGTTTCTCTTGTAGTTGACGTGTGGTGAAGATCATGTCCATTGTGCCCCTTAGTGGGCGGCATCCGCATTGCGAATCTGGGAGGAGCTCTTCAGCCACTGGGAGAAGGCGATTGAGGAGGATTTTTGCGATGACTTTCCCTGTGGCAGACAGCAGGGAAACTCCTCTGTAATTACCACAATCGGATTTGTCACCTTTCTTTGAAGATGGTCAGTGGTGTACATTCAAGGAGATATTTCACAACTTTCAAGAAAAATATATTCCACTGAGGAAAAAGGGGCGTAAAAGAAAAGACAGCCATCCGTGGCTAAGTAAAGTAATAAAGGATAGTATCCGACTGAAAACAAGGACATATAAAGTAGCCAAATCTAGTGGGAGGATAGAAGATTGGGAAGCATTTAAAAGCCAGCAAAGAATAACTAAAAGATTAATTAGGAAAGGGAAGATAGATTATGAAAGTAAACTAGCAAAAAATATAAAAACAGATAGCAAGAGTTTCTACAGTTATATAAAAAGAAAAAGGGTGGCTAAAGTGAATGTTGGTCCCTTAGAGGACGAGACCAGGAAATTAGTAGTGGGGAACATGGAGATGGCAAATACGCTGAACAAATATTTTGTATCAGTCTTTACAGTAGAGGACACTAAAAATATCCCAACACTGGACAAATAGGGGGCTATGGGGGGGGAGGAGCTAAACACAATTAAAATCACTAAGGAGATGGTGCTCGGTAAGATAATGGGACTAAAGGCGGATAAATCCCCTGGACCTGATGGCTTACATCTTAGGGTCTTTGAGAGAAGTAGCGGTAGGGATTGCAGATGCATTGGTGGTAATTTTCCAAAACTCCCTGGATTCAGGAAAGGTCCCAGCAGATTGGAAAACGGCTAATGTAATGCCCTTATTTAAAAAGGGAGGTAGACAAAAGGCTGGAAACTATAGACCAGTTAGCCTGACATCTGTGGTTGGTAAAATGTTGGAGTCCATTATTAAGGAAGCAGTAACAGGGCATTTGGATAAGCATAATTTAATCGGACAGAGTCAGCATGGTTTTATGAAGGGGAAGTCATGTTTGCCAAATTTGCTCGAATTCTTTGAGGACGTAACAAACAAAGTGGATAAAGGGGAACCAGTGGATGTGGTGTATTTGGACTTCCAAAAAAATCAACAACAAAAAAAAATCAAAATCAACTTTTATTGTCATTGTTAGTGCACAAGTGCAGTACAACGAAATGTAGGGTTGTGGCTCCCGAGAGTGTACATTTAGATTAAGACATTTAAACATTCAACATACATTTGGCTTGTAATACATTAACAAGGTGCCACACAAAAGATTACTGCACAAGATAAAAAATCACAGGATTGGGGGTAATATACTGGCATGGGTGGAAGATTGGCTATCTAACAGAAAACAGAGAGTTGGGATAAATGGTTCATTCACAGGTTGGCAATCAGTAACTAGTGGTGTTCCGCAGGGGTCAGTGCTGGGACCCCAACTCTTTACAATCTATATTAACGATTTGGAGGAAGGGACCAAGTGCAACATATCCAAGTTTGCCGACGATACAAAGATGGGAGGGAAAGCAGTGACTGAGGAGGACATAAATAACCTGCAAAAGGACATAGGCAGGCTAAGTGAGTGGGCAGAAATTTGGCATATGTAATATAATGTTGGAAAGTGTGAGGTTAGGCACTTTGGCAGAAAAAATCAAAGAGCAAGTTATTATCTAAATGGAAAGAAACTGCAAAGTGCTACAGTACAAAGGGATCTGGGGGTCCTGGTGCATGAAACATAGAAGGTTAGTATGCAGGTACAGCAGGTGATCAGGAAGGCCAATGGAATCTTGTCTTTTATTGCAAGGGGGATGGAGTATAAAAGCAGGGAAGTCTTGCTTCAGTTATACAGGGTACTGGTGAGGCCACACCTGGAATTCTGCGTACAGTTTTGGTTTCCATATTTCAGAAAAGATATACTTGCTCTCGAGGCAGTTCAGAGAAGGTTCACTCGGTTGATTCTGGATATGAGGGGTTGACTTATGAGGAAAGGTTGAGTACGTTGGGCCTCTACGCATTGGAATTCAGAAGAATGAGAGGCGATCTTATCGAAACATATAAGATTGTGAGGGGTCTTGATCGGGTGGATGTGGGGAGGATGTTTCCACTGATGGGTGAGACTAGAACTAGGGGGCATAATCTTAGAATAAGGGGCTGCCGTTTCAAAACTGAGATGAGGAGAAACTTCTTCACTCAGAGGGTAGTAAATCTATGGAATTTGCTACCTCAGAGAGCTGTGGAAGCTGCGACATTAAATAAATTTAAAACGGAGATAGACAGTTTCCTAGCTGATAAGGGAATTAGGGGTTACAGGGAGCAGGCAGGGAAGTGGACGTGAGTCTAGGTTCGGATCAGCCATGATCCTATTGAATAGCGGAGCAGGCCCGAGGGGCCGTATGGCCTACTCCTGCTCCTACTTCTTATGTTCTTATGTCACAATTACGGCGTCTCTGAGATCCTACAGTCAGTGGGGACGTCCATCTCTCGAGAGGTGGGTTTGAACCCAGGCCCCCCACAGAGGTGAAAGGCCCAGAGTCCAACCCACTTCAACACCTCGTTCTCCTCAACGCATTCTTCAACAGAAATTACCCTTCGTTCACATTAATCCCGGGAAAGGGAGGGGGTGAGGGGGAGGAGAATGAGGGGAGGAGGAGGCGGAGGAGGAGGGAAGGAGGGGAGGAGGGGGAGGAGAAGGAGGGGATGGGAGTTGGAGAGGAGGAGGGGGATGAGAAGGGGGATTGTGCGGCTGCACCTCAGCAAGTTTTAATCTCTTTTCCCACTCACCCCTTCACTCAGGCTGTGGAATCTCCATTGTCAGGAACCCTCTAGTGCCATTCTTCATGTGTTGAGACATTGAGTGTCTTCTGGCTATTCGATGGTGAGGAGCATCGCAGCCGAGCCTGCTCCTGGTTCTGGTCCTTACCCACTTCCCTGGGTTCAGGGGATGGCGACGGATCGGAAGAACGCTGCTCGATTTACCGCCACTCACCAGCCAGAGGTACTGAGGCCAACTGTAGCACCCAGGGTGACAGAGATTCCCAGCACTGACCGCCCTCACTTCCCCCTCCTCCCCTCCCCCTCCCCACAAACCCCCACCCCACAAATCCCCTCCCCACAAATCCCCCTCCCCACAAATCCCCACCTCACAAATCCCCCCTTCCCCCTCCCCCCTCCCACTCCCCATCTTTCCCACTTTGAGCTTTGTTTGTTACGACCATTTCCTGCAGCACCTTCAGCAGAGCCAGTGTCGGCACATTCTCACTTCTGGTTAATTCATGAAATATGAAAATGAGGGACGTTCACAGATCCATTTATAGGTGTTCGCGCATCTGTTATCGTTCCACTGTCCGTTGCTGAATGTGTGAGCGCAGTGTTCGCCTTTGTCTGCATTATTGGGCTCCCCAGGTGCCCAGAACCTGCAATGCAGAGAATGGCAGGAGAATCAACCAGAGAGCAAGGAGACGTGGCTCAGCCCAGGTTTGTCGGGCTCGGTAGAATTGACCGAGTATTAACAAATGTTAAACAACCTATTTGCACGGGATCTAAGCTTTTGAAAGATGACAGATGTGATTTAATGATGTTCAAGCAGCGTTGCATTGTGCTTTAACCGAAGGAATGTATCTGTCAATTATCTGCCTCTACATTTTCCGTAAAATAAGGAAAACATTCCCAGATCGCCAGTGGATAAATACTTAAAGGGGGAAAATGTTCAGGGCTGTGGAGAAAGAGCAGGAAGGTGGGACTAATGGAATTGCTCTTTCAAAGAGGAGCAGTCTCGAGGGGCCGAATCCCCTCTTGGTGATCAGTGGCCCCACTCCGGTCTTAGTTCCTTTATTCCCCTCTGACTCTCTCAATGCTTCTCCTGCAGGAACTGACTCATGCCCGGGTACAGTTCCATGGGCACCATTGCCGCCCATTGCCACACTCAAGTGACCATGTGCGAACCTAAACAGCGAGTGCTGGCAGGCTGTACAGCCAAGCCAGGTGTCCACGCGTGCACACACATTCCAGCAGGAATCACCGCTAAGTGTTTAGGGGCAGGAATGCGGGCGGGTTTTCTTTGCTCCCGCCTAGCCCAGGGTCACAGTGGTGAATCGTGCCTATACCTCCACCTCGAATAGGAATAGCGAATCTGACTCGGAGCAAGGATTGGAACCTGGGATTTTCCTGGTTCAGTGCCACACCAGCCTTGCAATGGAGGGCACTCGGTCTGCTTTTTTGTAATTCTATCATGGGAAGCGGGCATCGCTGGCAAGGCCAGCATTTATTGCCCATCCCTAATTGCTAATTGTGGTGGTGAGCCACCTTCTTGAACCGCTGCAGTCCGTGCTTACGTAAAACCCTTCTCTGCTGTGAGTTGGGAGAAAGTGCGACCATATAGCAGCAACGTTTCAAACTTACGTTCCGGTGGTTTTACTGTCAGTCTCATCGACCCAGTGCCATTGCCCTTCCACAGTAAGGTCACTGAGCCCTATCCAGTGGTGCTGATTCTGTATGTTGGCGCTCATAAAATTCTACAATTTAAAAAAAAAATCAACACATATTAACGTAAAAATTGATCACCATCACAATATTTTAAAATGAACTAATTGTGTGGCATTGCACACAGAAAGTCTTCGGGTGAAGTAGTGCTGGAGGGGTTTTGGACCGCAATTTGGTTCCCATTTTAGAATCTTATATTCTCTCCTTATTTTTATATATTTTCCATTTTAAATTCCTCTGTCCACATTTATAATGGAAAATGGCTATGTCAACATTTCACGCTGTAATTACACCCTCCTGCCACTGGTCATGCTGCAGCGCTACCACTGCCAGCAGAGTGCAATTACAGCGTGATCTTGTAGTTTTGTCTGATTATGCTGCTGCGAGGCATCTTGTGACATTTCACTATGTTAAAGGTGCTATATAAATGCAAGTTGTTGTTCGGCTAGGCAGGAAGAAACAAAACTGAAAGAATTCCTGTTCCCGATCATTAAACGGTGATCCCTGCTGGAATGTGTGTGTGTGGACATCTGGCGGTGCTGCCGATTAACAATATAAGAAATAGGAGCAGGATTAGGCCATACGGCCCCTTGAGCCTGCTCCATCATTCAATAAGTTCATGGCTGATCTTCCAGCTCAGCTGCACTTTGCCGCCCTATCCCTTGATTCCCTTAGTATCCAAAAATCAATCTCAGTCTTGAATATACTCAACGACTGAGCCTCCACAGCCCTCTGGGGTAGAGAATTCCAAAGATTCACTACCCTCTGAGTGAAGAAATTTCTCCTCATCTCAGTTCTAATTAGCAGACCCCTTATTCTGAGACTGTGACCCTTAGTTCTATACTCTCAAGCCAGGGGAAACAACCTCCCAGAATCTTCCCTGTCAAACTCCCTAAGGGTTTTATACATTTCAATGAGATCACCTCTCATTCTTCTAAACTCCAGAGAATATCGGCCCAATCTACTCAATCTCTCTTCGTAAGACTACCCTCTCATCTCAGGAATCAGTCTAGTGAACCTTTGCTGCACTCCCTCTAAGGCAAGTATATCCTTCCTTAGGTAAGAACATCAGAACATAAGAAATAGGAGCAGTAGGCCATTCGGCCCTTCGAGCCTGCTCTGCCATTCAGTGAGATCATGGCTGATCTCCTGCCTCAACTCCATTCACCAGCCCTATCGCCATATCCCTTGATGCCCTTACTAGTCAGAAATCTATTGACTTCTGTTTTGAATATACCCAATGACTGAGCCTCCACAGCCCTCTGGGGTAGAGAATTCCAAAGATTCACCACCCTCTGAGTGAAGAAATTTCTTCTCATCTCAGTCCTGAATGGCCTACCCTTTATCCTGAGGCTGTGGCCCCTGGTTCTAGACTCCCCAGCCAAGGAAAACGTTCTCCCAGCATCCACCCTATCAAGCCCTGTAATATTTCTGTATGCTTCAATGGGATCCCCTCTCATTCTTCTGAATTCAAGAGAATATAGGCCTAGTTTACTCAATCTCTTCTCATACGACAGTCCCGCCATCCCAGGAATCAATCTCGTGAACCTTCGTTACACTCCCTCTATGGCAAGTATATCCTTCCTTAGGTAAGGAGACCAAAATTGTACACAATACTCCAGGTGTGGTCTCACCAAGGCCCTATATAATTGGAGTAAGACTTCTTTACTCCTGTACTCAAATCCTCTTGTAATGAAGGCCAGCATACCATTTGCCTTCCTAATGGCTTGCTGCACCGGCACATTCACTTTCAGTGACTCATGTACAAGGACACCCAGTTCCTTTGTGCATCTGCATTCCCCAATCTTTCACCATTTAGGAAATACTCTGCCTTTCTGTTTTTTCTACCAAAGTGGGTAACTTCACATTTATCCACATTATATTCCATCTACCATCTTCTCGCCCACTCACTGAACCTGTCGAGATCCCCTTGAAGCCTCTTCACATCCTCTTCACAACTGACACTGCCACCTAGCTTTGTATCATCAGCAAATTTGGAAATGTTGCATTTAGTCCCCTCATCCAAATCATTGATATAGATTGTGAATAGCTGGGGCCCAAACACCGATCCTTGCGGTACCCCACTAGTCACAGCCTGCCATCCTGAAAAAGACCCGTTTATCTCTACTCTTTGTTTTCTGTCTGTTAACCAATTCTCAATCCATGCTAGTAAATTACCTCCAATTCCATGTGCCCTAATTTTGTTCACCAACCTCTTCTGTGGGACCTTATCGAAGGCCTTTTGAAAATCCAGATACACCACATCTACCAGTTCCCCTTTGTCTACTCCACTAGTTACATCCTCAAAGAACTCCAATAGGTTTGTCGAACAGGGTTTCCCTTTCATAAATCCATGTTGACTCTGCCCAATCTTACTATTAGTTTCTAAGTGCCCTTTATAATAGATTCCAACATTTTCCCAACTACTGATGTGAGGCTAACAGGTCTGTAGTTCCCCGTTTTCTCTCTCCCTCCTTTCTTAAATAGCGGGGTTACATTTGCTATCCTCCAATCTGCAGGAACCGTTCCAGAATCTATAGAATTTTGGAAGATGACAACCAATCCATCCACTATCCCAATGGCCACCTCTTTCAAAACCCTAGGATGTAGGTCATCTGGTCTTTGGGATTTATTGACTTTTAGTCCCATTAATTTTGCTAGTACTGTTTTTTTACAAATAATAATTTCTTTAAGTTCCTCATTCTCGCCACACCCTTGGTTTTCTCGTATTTCTGGGAGGTTTTTTGTGTCTTCCTCCGTGAAGACAGAAACAAAGTATTTATTTAATTTCTCTGCCATTTCCTCATTCCCCATTATAAATTCTCCTGTCTCTGACTGTAAAGGACCTACATTTACCTTCACCGGTCTTTTCCTTTTCACATACCTATTGAAGGTATGTAAGGAGACCAAAACTGTGAACAGTACTCCAGGTGTGGTCTCACCAAAGCCCTATATAATTGCAGCAAGACTTCCTTACTCTTATACTCCAACCCCCTTGCAATAGAAGCTAACATACTATTTGCCTCCCTAATTGCTTGCTGTACATGCATGTTCAATTTCTGTGATTCATGTACAAGGACACCCAAATCCCTCTGCATACCAACATTTACTAATCTCTCACCTTTTAAAAAATAGACTGTTTTTCTATTCTTCCTACCAAAGTGGATAATTTCAAATTCCCACACATTATACTCCATCTGTCACCATATACTCACTCACTTAACCTGTCTATATCTCATTGCAGCCTCTTTGCGCGCTCCTCACAGCTTACTTTCCCACCTAACTTTGTATCATCAGCAAACTTGGATACAGTACACTCGGTCCCCTCATCTAAGGCATTGATATATATTGTAATAGCTGAGGCCAAAGCACTGATCCTTGCGGCACTCCACTAGTTACAACCTGCCAACCCGAAAATTACCTATTTATTCCTACTCTCTGTTTACTATCCATAAACCAATCCTCAATCCAAGCGAATATACTACCCCCAATCTCACGAGCTCTAACTTGTGTAACAACCTCTTGTGTGGCACCTTAACAAATGCCTTTTGAAAGTCCAAATGTACTACATGCACTGGTTCCCCCTTGTCTACCCTGCTAGCTACACCCTAAAAAATCTAATAGATTTGTCCAAACACGATTTCCCTTTCATAAAACCTTGTTGACTCTGTCCAATAATATTATGATTTCCTAAGTGCCTTGTTACCATGCCCCTAATAAATAGATTCTAGCATTTTCACTACTACTGATCTCAGACTAGCTGGTCTATCATTCCGTTTCCTCTTTCCCTCCTTTCTTTAGAAGTGGGGTTACATGTGTTACCTTCCAATCCACGGGGACTGTTCTAGAATCTAGGGAATTCTGGAAGATCACAACCAATACATCCACTATTTCTGCAGCCACCTCTTTCGAAACCCGAGGATGTAGGCCATCAGTTACTAGGGATTTGTTGGCTTTAAGTCCCATTAATTTCTCCAGTACTTTGTCATTACTAATATTAATTACTTTAAGTTTCTCGCTGCCATTAAAACTTTGGTTCCCCACTATTTCCAATATGTTTTTTGTGTCTTCTATTGTGAAGACAGATTCAAAATATTTGTTTAACCTCTCTGCCATTTTCTTATTCCCCATTATAATTTCTCCTGTCTCTGCCTCTAAGGGACCCATGTTTACTTTTGCTAATCTCTTTCTTTTTATATACTTGTAGAAACTCTTACAATCTTTTTCTATATTTCTTGTTAGTTTACTCTCATAGTCTATTTTCTCCCTCTTTATCAATTTCATGGTAACATTTGCAAATTTTTATAAGCCTCCCAATCCTCAGGCTTACTACTCTTTTTGGAAACTTTGTAAGCCTGTGCTTTCAATCTAATACTATCCTTAACTTCTCTAGTTAGCCAAGTTGGACCACTTTTACAGTGGAGTTTTTATTCCTCAAGGGAATGTATGTTTGTGAGAATTATGTATTGTGTCTTTAAGTATTTGCCATTGCTTATCTACCTTCATATCTTTTATTCTAATATCCAAATTTATCTTAGCCAACTCACCCCTTGTAATTATGTAATTGTCTTTGTTTAAATTTAAGACCCTAGTTTTTGACTTAATCACATCACTCTCAAACTCCATATGAAATTCTATCGTATTATGATCACTCTTCCCAAGAGGATCATTCACGACAAGATTGTTAATTAACCCTGTCACATTTCACAATACTAGATCTAAAATAGCCTGTTCCCTATGGTTCTCTTATGGTTGAATAGCCTGCCAACATGCACTGTTTAAGTTCACATATGGTCATTGCGTGAGGTAATGGGCCCATGGAACTGTATCCAGGCTTGAACATAAACGTCAAGAGTGGTGGGGCACTGACAACAACAACAATAACAACTTGTATTTATACATTTTCAGATCATAACCTCTGCCCCCATTCTTTTGGATGGCAGCTGTTGATGATTCTGCTATTCCCATTTACACCTCTTCTAGACCCATCTTTTGTTTCTTTACTTATCCCACTACCATCTCCTTTTGCCTTGCACCATCATCCCTTTTGTCATTTAAACTCTCCTGTCTTCCACTCTATCACAGACCTTCCCTTTTGCTTTTTCCCTCCCCTGCTCCCTTTCACTGCCTCTGTACTTGCTTAAAACCGGTTACATCTAGAACTTTTTCTAGTTCTGATGAAATGTCATTGACCTGAAATGTTAACTCTGTTTCTCTCTCCACGGATGCTGCCTGACCTGCTGAGTATTTCTAACATTGTCTGTGTTTAGTTCAGATTTCCAGCATCCGCAGTATTTTGCTTTTGTATTGCATTTATACAACGCCTTTAAGGTAGTAAAATGTCCCAAAGCGCTTCACATGAGCGTAAGCAGAAAAATTGGACGCATTAAGGCAGGTGACCAAAAGCTTGGTCAAAGAGGTCGGTTTTAAGGAGGGTCTTATAGGAGGAGAGAGAGTTGGAGAAGGTTATAGAAGGAATTCTGGAGCTTAGAACCTAGACAGCTGAAGGCACGACCGCCAATGATGGGGCAATGGAAATCAGGGGTGTGCAAGAGACCAGAATTGAATCGCACAGAGATCTCAGAGGGTTGTGGGGCTGGAGGAGGTTACAGAGATAAGGAGGGGCGAGGCCATGGAGGGATTTCAATATAAGGGTGACAATTTCAAATCGAGGCGTTGCTGGACTGGGACCCAATGTAGGTCAGTGAGCAGGGTGTTTGGGTGAACGGGACTTGCTTCGAGTTAGGATACCGGGAGCAGAGTTTTGGCTGAGCTGAACTTTACGGAGGGTGCAATGTGGGAGTCTGGCCAGGGGAGCTTGGAATAGTCAAGTCCGAAGGCAACAAAGCTATGGATGAGGGTTTCAGCAGAAGATGAGCTGAGGCAGGTGTGGAGACGGGTGATGTTTCGGAGGTGGAAGTAGACCGTTTTGGTGGTGGAGCACATATGGGGTCGGAAGCCATCTTGATCGAGTATTTTGATGAGGTAACAGAGAGGGTTGATGAGGGTAATGCAGTTGACGTAGTGTACATGGATTTCCAAAAATCATTCGACCAAGTGCCACATAATAGGCTAGCCAGCAAAGTTGAAGCCCACGGAATAAAAGCGACAGTGGCAGCATGGATATGGAATTGGCTTAAGTGACAGGAAACAGAGAGTAGTGGTGAACGGTTGTTTTTCAGACTGGAGGAAGGTATACAGTGGTGTTCCACAGAGGTCAGTCTAGGTCCACTGCTTTTCTTGATGTATATTAATGACTTGGGTGTACAGGGCACAATTTCAAAATCTGCAGATGACACAAAACTTGGAAGTATAGTGAACAGTGAGGAGGAGAGTGATAGACTTCAGGAAGACATAAACAGGTTGGTGAAATGGGCGGACATGTGACAGATGAAATTTAACGCAGAAAAGTGTGACATACATTTTGGTAGAAAGAATGAGAGGGCATATAAATAGTACAATCCTGAAGTGGGTGCACGAACAGAGAGACCTGTTGAAGATGGCAGGGCAGGTTGAGAAAGCAGTTAAAAAGGCTTAATGAATAGAGGTATAGAGTACAAAAGTGTGGAAATTATGATGAACCTGTATAAAACACTGGTTTGGCCCCAACTGGAGTACTGTGTCCAATTCTGGGCACCACACTTTAGGAAGGATGTGAAGGCCTTAGAGAGGGTGCAGAAAAGATTTATGAGAATGATTCCAGGAATAAGGGACTTTAGTTACATTGATATATTGGAGAAGCTGGGGTTGTTCTCCTTGGAACAGAGAGGATTGAGAAGAGATTTGATAGAGTTGTTCAATATCATGAGGGGTCTGGACAGAGTAGATGGAGAGAAACTGTTCCCATTGGCAGAAGGGTTGAGAACCAGAGGACACAGGTTTAAGCTGATTGGCAAAAGAACCAAAGGCGACGTAAGAAAAAACTTTTTTACGCAGCGAGTGGTTAGGATCTGGAATTCACTGCCTGAAAGGGTGGTGGAGGCAGGCTCAATCTTATCTTTCAAAAGGGAGTTGGATAAGTATCTGAAGGAAAAACATTTGCAGGGGAAAGGGCGTGGGAGTGGGACTAGTTGAGAGTTGGCACGGGCTTGTAGGGGTCGCAAAATTTCCTCTATTTTTCCCTGAAGATTGAAAAGATTGGTCCACATCGTGGACGAAGAATTGGGTGATGTGACTTGTCTACAATGTTTTAAAATGTGCCTACAACCGCAAAAAGACTGCTCTGAGATGGAAAGAACCTGGACAACACAGGAGTCGAGGGATTCTGTGGAAAATATTCACACACCTTGAGACAGTACATCTTAATAAAATCGTTCCCTGGAGTTTGGGCAATCACAAAGGTTTTAAAATGGCCACAGAAAGCATTGGCCAAGAACCGTGGGGTTTGGAAAGCCTGTACAGCTTGTAACGTGTCTGTGTGAAAGACCTGTCAATCAAAACAGGGAGGTTCCCCTTTCTCTTCAGAGGCAAGGTTTGTTGATTGACTTAAGCAATTGCCCACTTGAGAATTGACCGCAAGACAATCGATTTGTAACTGCTATGTTTACACAGCATTCAAGGAGTTCTCTCAGTCAATGAGACATTGAAACTGCGGAACCGGACCTTGAATGGGAGCTGTTTAAGCATTGAATGTGTTTAAATCACCTAGCATTCTGGACAATAGGGCTGTTGCATTTTCTTTTGTTTTAGCCCAGGTGCACTCCGGATGTGGGCGGGATCATTTCGGCCCCACAGTGCAGACACTAACCCAGTCCAACCACTTTGAGTTAGCCAATCACAACTTTTCTCTTGTGAATTGGAACCTTTTAGGTGCGAATTTCCCAGACAGGCAAACAGCAGAGGGGGGAGGGGGCTCACAAGGTATATATGATAGCTCCTGAGAAGCTATCGCGCTCTTTACTTCCTGGGACCACAGGTGAGCTTCTTTCTCTCTCTCTCTCTCTCACTTCGCTGGACCACATGTGAGCAGAGTGCCTGACTCTTCAGCAAAGCAGCCTAGTAAGGTGTTAGGGGATGGTAATTAAGGGGATATTGTTAAGATTGTTTAATGAACATTGTAGCTACTTACCCCTCGTTTTTGCCGTCTGTTTCCCCCCATTTAAGCAATTTTACTGTAATTACTGTGCTCGTGTGGTATAGTTTAATATTTGATTTATAGTTTCTTTAGTTTAATAAAAGTTTGACTTTCTCACATCAAAACCACTTGTTCGTTTTAATATATCATTAATTATAAGTCCTCTTGTCAGAACTGGAAGGTGGGGTAGCGATTCGAAACTGCTTTTTGAAAATTGGTTTATTGGAAATTGGCCAGAGTGCAGGCAAAGCTGCCTGACCAGGTAAATTACCTTAAATCAGTTAAAAGAAGCCCCCCCTTACAAAATGGCGACCACAGCAGGACAAGAGGCCGTTCTTGATATGATAAGTGGTCTGGATCTGAAGAAAGCATCAGCTCTTGTTTCTCTCGTTGTTTTCAGTATGTGGGTAGCCCCGCGGACGTTAGCAGCAGCGTGTAGGCTGACCTATCATGGTATAGGTGGCTGGGTTAAGAAGGGTGAGAAGAGGGTTGCAGGGGGTGTATGAGGCCAGAGCTAGTGGAATGAGGGTGCGGGAGAATGCACGCCTCATACTAGAGGTCACGAAATGCCAGGCATTTATAGAGTGCCTTGTGCAGGAAGTCACAGAGGCAAGGGACTGTGAGATGAGGCTACAGGAGGAAATCGCACACCTCACCCAAGAAGCTAGCGAGGGAAAAAGCCATGTAAGGAACGAGATAGAATTCCTAAAGTACCAAATTATAGGAGTAAAGAGGAGCGAGATGAGACTGCGGGAAGAGAATGCCCACCTCACCTCAGAAGTAACAGAGCAGGAGGAGAAGGTTAGGGAGGTAAAGGCAGCTTATAAGCTGGCCTGGGACCTAAGGATTGAGGAAGTAGATCATGGCCCCTGTAGAACAGGTCCAGTAGCAGAAATCCAGGACAAGGGAGGCACACTGGGGATAGTATTGGCCCCAGACCAAAGGCAGGTCCAAGTCCAAAATTCCCCATTTAAAGCCACCCGGGTAAGAGAACATGAGTTTGCCCACCAGACAAGTTCAGGTTCACCGCCTGTAAAGACAGGCACTGTGGCTTGTTTTAAGGGTAAAGTTGTCCAGCCCACAAATTGGGACACTTCCCCGCCCCAGTGGGACCTAAATGTTGGCCAAAGTGTAAATTCAAACCAAAGTTTAAATTTGGAAAGGTTATGTGGCTTAGAAATGGAGAAACAGCAGCCTGGGATCAGAAATCAGCAGGCTGCTGCCCATCCATTCACAGATCACTTGGAGACTGCTCGCGCATGCGCAGTCGCTGGTCTGGAGACTGGAATCCCCCAGTCTTCTGAACAGAAGGTTCGCGCAGGCGCAGTCGTGCGCCTGAGGGGAGAGTTTTGCCAGGATCAGGTTCACGCAAGCGCGGTTCCACAGCCCGTACCCCCAGCGGATCCTTTTCAGTTTTCCTGCACAGGCGCGGTCGCGCGCCTGAGGGGAGAGTTTTGCCAAAAGGAGGGCCGTGCAGGCGCAGCTGTGCGGCTGAGGGAAGAGGTTTCCCAACACCAGGTTCGCGCAGGCGCAGTTGCGGACCTGGAACCCCCAGCGGCTCTTGCTCACAGTGAGGCCGAGCGCGCAGGCGCAGTCGGACATTTAAAGATCCCTGCTGCTCAGTTTAAACGCGCAGGCGCAGAAGCCTGCTTGGAAGACCCAGCGGTTCTTCCAACCTTTTTTAAAGAAACCGAACGCGCAGGCGCGGTTACCTGCACTGGTGTAGCAGTTCCCCAGCCCTTTAAAGAGTTTGTTCGCGCAGGCGCAGTCACCTGCGGCACCCCAGCGGCTCTTCCTAAGTTTTGCCGCGCAGGCGCAGCTGCCTGTTTGAAGCCAGAGGCTTCACAGCCTCTGCAGCGGGACTCCGAGGAGGAGGTTTGCACATGCGCAGTTGCCGGCGGGACCACAGCGGCTCTTTTTCAGGAGGTTTGCGCAGGCGCACTTGCTTGCTTGAAGACACAGGCTTCACAGCCCCTGCCGCGGGATTCGGGAGGAGATCCACGCAGGCGCAATGGCCTGTTTAAAGGGACCAACTTCCCAGCCCCCCTCCAGAGTGGTACCCCCCATGATGTGGGACCCTGGGTGGGCAGGGATAGCAATTCCTCTTGCAGGGGAGCTGGTAACAGGTTTTGGACATGGGGGAGAAGGTTCCCAGCCAACTAGGGCTGCGACCCTGGCTCAGGGTCCGCCAGCCAAAGTTTCCCCCACAGAGATGCCCCAAGACAAGATGGTCACCCACTTTACAGTGGAGTAAGAGCAATCTCCCAAACCGGGGAGAAGCCAAAGGGCAGGGGTCCCCACTCAACAGCCATGAGCTGCGGGGGACCAGAGACAGGAGACAGTCCAGCTTCGCTGCAGCCAGCAGCAATCTGTGACCATGCCAGAGATTAGCCTGGCTGTCCGGAGATGGGTGGCATTTGTATTATAGCTTTGGTGTGAATATAGTGTGCTTTTAAGGTGTATTTTAAGTTTTGTTGATATAACTAGCTTTAAGTTTAAGTTTAAAGAGTTTAAGTTTACATGTGTGACAAATGTTTGTATTTTGGTCCGAGGTCGAGGGACCCGACCATGTCTCCACCTAAGGCAGCAGGTCAGTGAGACCTGGCTGCATGTCCTTTTAAGTTTTTGCAGGAGATTGGAAAATGAAGCAGCCATGTTCACCCAGCCCGAGCTGGGCATCGAATGAAGATACGGATACAGAATGTTGGGGATCACCTTGCCACTGGACGAATCCAGGAGACCCCGCAGTGACCTTCGGGAAAAACAGGACAGGGTCTGGAGGAACTTGCCTACTCCTCCTATGGGGAGGAGATGGCCCCAGCTGGGTGGGGCACGGCCCCCAACCCAGCACCATCCTGACTGAAGTTCACTTGCGGGAGACCTCGCTGTTGAGGAGTCATGATGGGGAAGCGCGGGCGCCTTGTGATAGGGACGCGTTCCTCGGGGGTGGGTGTTGATGGCCCGGGAAAGATTGTATAGAGGAGGGGGAGATCCAAGAGTCGCGTGGGTGCGGTCGGGGGAGGGAGGAACTCACCCGGGGGCCCACGGGCAAAGAGGGTAAGTGTGGCTGGGAAGGATGAGTGGGTGGCTGGATCTGGGATCCAAGTATCAGTGTGGGGCCAGGGAGTGCTGCCACATAGGCACCCATCATTTTCTGCAGCCAGTCAAGGGAAGATGGGAGGGGGAGGGACTGGGAATCATGATCCCATACTCCCCGGTCTCGGTCTGTGCCAGGGAATTTTATACATGAGGGGTACCCTGCCTCCACACAGGGACAAGGGAATGGCTTGGGGCTGGTGGAGCAGGCTGGTCTGTAAATCCATTCTGCCTGTTTTAAAGTTTAAGACAATCAAAGGGGGGTGGGAGGTACTTTTACTGCCCGGGTGGGAGGAGCAACACCCACTCGAATTTTGCGACCCATCATTGGCACATGATGGTCGGGGTTTATTTAAGCATGTTGTTTCAAATGTTTAATGATTTTTTGTATTTTGTTTCATAGTTCCAAGTCGAGCAGAGGCGTTGGACCCTCTCCATGCTTGGGATCATTTTGATTACATTGTGTAACTAAGATTGCAACATTTTGTAATAAGTTATGATGTAAAAGGTGTTGGTAAATTTGGATTACATTGTATAATTTTACAATCATGTAGGGGTATGAGATCCCTTATTGTAAATTGATGTATCTGTAAGATGCCTACCATACCATGGTTTTTTTTTCTCGAATTTAAGGGAAGTAGACGGGTCAGGGGATTTAGTGGTAAGTAGCTATTAGGTAAATACAGGGGATGGTTGTTTGTGAGGGGTCAGAAATTATTGCTCATTTCTTCAAGAGGATACTACAAGCAAGCTGGAAGTATCCAAGGGTGGACTGTAAGAATTCGTAATAATTTACAGTTCTGAAGATTATTTTTTTTGATTAAAGAATCCCTGGGCGTTGGGCTTTTAAATTTCCAGGGATAAAAATGGCAGTCGCACCACATGGCCGAAGACAAAGGACTTGGAAAGTAGCTTTCTGTGTCTGGAAGTAAGGGTCAATGGAGCTGCCAATCAAAGGGGAGTCCCCACCCCCCCTGCAGCAGGACAATCGATGCCTGTTTACAAAATGTTCTACAATGTAGACTCTTAAGATCAAGTGCTTGAAACTGCCAGCATGAACAAAGGAACTTTGTTTGCTAAGCACTCAAGACTGTCAATCAATTGTGGTTCCAGATGACCACAGGACAATGCTTTGTTTACAAAGCAATTGAATGCTATTAACATTTGTTTGTATATCAAGTGGACACATCTAAACTGCAGAAGAGACTTTTGGACTGAGAAAGGGAGCCGTTTTAAGGAATGAATGAGTTTTAAATCACCCATCATTTCCTTTTGTTTCAGCCCAGGGAGCTCCGGAAGACACATTAACCCATTCCAACCACTCTGAGTTAGCCAATCACAGCTTTCTCTTGTGTATTGGAACCTTTGGGCGGGAATTTTGCACACAGCCCTTGCAGGGCAGAACGGCAGGAGCTTACCAGGTATATATGATAGCTCCTGAGAAGCTATCGCTCTTTTTTTACTTCGCTGGACCACAGGTGAGCAGGGTGTTCTGACTCCTCAACAAGACAACCTAGCAAGGAGTTTGGGGTGCTAATTTAAGGGAATTGCTAAGATTGTTTAAATAACATTGTAGTCATTGTATCCCTCGTTTTTGCCGTCTGTACCCCCTTGTTATACACTTTTACTGCATTTACTGTGTTCATGTGGTATAGTTTATCATTTGATTGTAGTTTATTTAGGTAATAAAACTTGATTTTTCTCTCATCCAAACCACTTGTCCGTTTTAATATTAATTATAAGTTCCTCCACTCAGAACTGAAGGAGGGGTAGCGATTCAAAACCGCTGTTTGTAAATTGGTTTAGAGTGCAGCAGCAAAAGGCTGCTGACTAGGTGAATTACCGTAAGCCAGGTAAAAGGTTGGAATTGGTCAGAGCTCAGAGGCAAAGGCTGCTGGCCAGGTAAATTACCATAAACCAGTTAAAAGATGCCCCCCTTACAGGCTTGAGGGACCAAATGGCCTTCTTCCGTGCTGTAACCATTCTATGATTCTATGATTCTAAGCTCAGTTCAGTCAAATCGGAGGCCAAGGTTGCAAACAGTCTGGTTCAGCCTCAGATAGTGGCCAGGGACAGGGATGGAGTCTATAGCTAGGGAACGGAGTTTGTAGTTGGGATCGAAGACAATGGCTTTGTTCAGCCTCAGATAGTGGCCAGGGACAGGGATGAAGTCTATAGCTAGGGAACGGAGCTTGTGGCGGGGACCGAAGACAATGGCTTTGTTCTTTCCAATATTCAGTTGGAGGAAATTTCTACTCATCCAATACTGGCTGTCGGACAAGCAGTGTGACAAATCAGAGGCAGTGGAGGGTTGAGAGATGTGGTTGTGCGGTTGAGCTGGGTGTCGTCAGTGTACATGTGGAGCCTGATGTACTTTTTGGATGATGTTGCCGAGGGGCAGCATGTAAATGAGAAATAGGAGAGGTCGAGAAATAAGGGAAATAGATCCTTGGATACTCCAGAGGTAATGGTGTGGGAGCGGGAAGAGAAGCCATTGCAGGAGATTCTCTGGCTACGATTGGACAGTTAAAAACTAAACCAGGTGAGGACAGTCCCACCTACCGGGACAATGGTGGAAAGGCATTGGAGGAGGATGGTGTGATCAACTGTGTCAAAGGCTGCAGACAGCTCGAGAAGGACGAGGAGGGATCGTTTACCTTTTTCACAGTCATATCAGATGTCATTTGTGACTTTGATAAGAGCCGTTTCCGTACTGTGGCAGGGGCAGAAAGCTGTTTGGAGAGATTCAAACATGGAGTTCCGGGAAAGATGGCCACGGATTTGGGAGGCAACAGCTTGTTCAAAGACTTTGGAGAGGAAAGCGAGGTTGGAAATGGGGGCGGTAATTTGCAAGGACAGAGCGGTCAAGGGTGTTTTTTTTTGAGAGGGGTGATGACGGCAGATTTGAAGGGGAGGAGGTCAGTGCCTAAGGAGAGAGAACCATCAACAATATCAGATAACATGAGTGTCAGGAAAGGAAGTTGGGTGGTCAGCAGTTTGGTGGGATTAGGGTAGAGTGAGCAAGAGGTGGGTCTCATAGACATGATGAGCTCGGAGAGGGAATGAGGTGAGATAGGCGAGAGCCTAGAGAAAGATGCGAGTTCAAGGTTAGGGCCGGGGGAATCTTGGGGGAAGTTTGACTTGGTGGGCTAGAGGAAAGGAGGGAAGAGGCAGAGGCAGCTGAACAGATGGTCTCAGTCCATGCGCTCCTCACACTTGATGTTAGAGGGGAGGGTGGAGGGGCAGGGGAGAGGGGTTTAAGAAGACAGTTGGTAGTGAAAAGAAGCCGGGTTTTAACTTTACATTCCAGGATGATCCTGGAGTAGTGGCCAGTTTTGGCCGAGGAGAGCAGGACCCGATAGTGCTTTATGTGGCCAAATCAAGCGATGAATTGTGAGATCAGTTTTATACCACGAACATTCTAGTCTGCATCGCTTGGACCTAAGGGAGCGGAGATGAATGCTGTAACAGGGGAATGTCCAGGGTGAGAGAGAATAATGGTGTTAATGGGGACAAGGACACCAAAGGTGCGGGTGGGATTAGAAATGTCGTGGTGAATGGAGGGGCAATGGCTGGACAGTTGGGAGTTTGATAGTGCCGTTGTAAATGACTTGGGGCAGAGTTTTTTCCAGGGACGGACACAGAAGTAAATGGGGTTGGAAGGGGGAAAGGGGATGTGAGTGGCGAGCGATACAAGGAAGTGATCAGAGATGGCCTCCAATGGGGTGGGTCACTGATGACCAACAGGGTTGGGGGTAGAAATTAGACGGGGGAAGGCTGTTGGTGGTGCTCCAGCGTGCGACTGCAAATCCTTACCTGCTCCTCTTTAGTGTCGATGACTATGAGGTGGGACCGGGTGGAGAAGCAATGCAGGTTAGCTGCATGCCAGTCCCTCACAGATGATGAAAAGTAGTAACATTTGCCTCTGAAGTACTTCCAGCCGGTGGCACAAGGTGTACATTGGGAATCTGTAAAACACTACAAATAGTTACTCTGCGGAACAATATTTCCAAAGCTTGTTCATTTCATTGCCCTTTATTACACGGGAGAAAGCAGTGCGCGATGCAGCTCGGTGGTGTAGCTGGTGTCCTAAACTCACTCGGGTTTCTCAATACAAAACTATCCCCTCTAACCAGACATTGAGGGGGTGAATTGGGTATCGTCCCGTTTGGGCACTAACTTTTGACATTTTGAAAATTTAGCGCCAGGCGCTAAGGATTCTGAACTTCTACTAGATTGGGGGTTATCGCCCCAGGAAGGAAGTGGGGCGCTAAATCAAGCGCTAATGACCTCAGTGGAGCGCGACAGGGGCGCTACCAGCAGAACGCTGCTGACTTTCAGGTGCAATGCATTCAGCAATGATCCTTCACACTGGTTCCTTCCAGCTCTTAAAGGGGAGGTTGCATCACTGTGTAGATGCTTGTTGCTGGCTTCGAGGTGACCTGCGAGCGAGTGAATCCATTGATGGATACGGCTGTTCCCACTCCCAGGGAGAGAGCTCATCGGTTCACAGACGTGGCATTGGAGGCTGGAGTGGAGTGAAGGAGGGCAATGCTGTTCCCGGCCACTGGAAGGAGGCCATCACTTCAGGTGTTCAGGGCAATGTGGAGGGAAGTGGCCCAGGAGATCTTGGCAAGTAGTGTGGTGGAATGCAGCCTGACACAGTGCCGCAAGAAATTCAACAACCTCACTCGGGTGGTCAGGGTGAGTACATGCTTCAACAGCTCCTACATACCAGCATCTGAACCTTAGTCTGTGCACACTGCGCAAACAACCACACCCCCACCACTCACCCACCAAACATCTTCACCGACTCAAACTCACATCCACATCTCACGCCTTGCCCACAATCACGGCTATTCAACGACAGCAGGTACATCGCCCAAACACATAGTTGGACTCTGACTCAAACACATTTGTTCCAACAGGAGGGAGCAGCAGAGAACAGGCGGGGGTGATGCGCAGCTCCAGCAGCTCTCAGACCTGCAGGAGCGAGTGCTGCGACTCATTGGGCAGCAGGTGGTAGGCGGTGTGGCCGTCGGCGATGTTGATCCTGATGGGGGCAAAAACGGTATCTTCAGCCCCTCTCTTTCTCTCATTCCACTTCCCCCTCACACCACAAACCTTTCTCACTTTCCACCTCCTGAGAATGTCTGCGTTCCTTGCTCCCTTCCTGCCCCCACTGCCCTCACCTTAACGCGAGTGTTGTGCCTTTATGCTTTCAGAGAATCAGCAACCAGATGATCAGCCTGTCCCTGAGGCCCCCACTGAGAGTGAGGAAGGAGAAGAGGAGGAGGAGCAAAGCACCGCGTCACTGCATCTCTCACCCGCAGGCACCACCGCAGATACTGGCACTGCGCGATCTTTAGAGGCAAGTTTAGTGGAGGGGTCTGCACTGGGTGGTGCACCAGGGATGAGTGGGCTGCAGCAAGGCCAGGGGGAAAGGGTAGCTCGGGAGCCAGCTCCCCGGAGGGCGAGTTTGTGCGCAAGTTCTACTGCACAGGACTCAGATGAGGAGCTTGGAGACGTGCGGGGGGTTAAAATCGCAAAAACTGGTGGGCGGGACCCCCCCGCCTGGTTCCCGACTCCGAGCAATTTTAACTCAGGCGTGTCTGATGGTCCCGACTCCGTCCCGCATCCGACAGGAGGGACATGTCTTTAAGGCCCTTAATTACCACTAAATGGCCTCTATAATCCTATTTTAACAGGCCCTTGCAAATTTAACCCTTTTCCCACGTAAAACACGCCTGTTGGGAATCACGAATGTGAAACCTGGCGGGAGCACTATTGGATTGCTGACTATCAACTGCAGGTCAACCATTAAAGAGGAGATTTGATCAGCCATCATGTGCAGGTGGCAGGACCTAGTGGTCTCAGGCCTGGGGCAACTTTTACAAGGCTTAACCACACCTGTGGAAGGTTGGAGCCTCACACCCATCTCCAGTGTGGCCTCCTGGGAAACCCCTCTCGCCACCTTCACTCAGCGCCTCCTCAACGGAGGCATATACCAGAAGCATGAGAGCCATTTATTTCCTTCCCATCTGGGCATTAGAGGAGCTCGAGCACCAGCCGTGGCACCAACAGAACCAGGAACAACAGCAGCACCAGAAACAGCAGCAGCAGCAGGAGCGCTAGGCTGCTGCTCAACCACCTGAGGCTGCACAGGCCAGAAGGGACCAGCGCCTGGAATCATGTCGGCGCAGGAGATACCCCCCAAACAGGGTCTACAGTTACAGGGTTACCTATCTCAACATGTCTGAGCAGCAGTGCCAAAGGCGGCTCCGACTTTCGCGAGAGGTAGTGACTGACATCTGTGCAATGTTACTGCAAGACCTGCTGCCCAGAGGACGAGGTGGACAAGCATTATCAGTGGCTGTCAAAGTCACCACCGCACTGAACTTTTTTGCCTCAGGCTCATTCCAGGGATCAGCAGCAGACATCAGCGGCATCTCCCAGGCGGCCGCACACACTTGCATCACGCAGGTAACCGATGCCCTCTTTGCCCTCGCGCACATTCACATCCATTTCACCAAGGATCGAGCAAGTGTCACGGCGTGAGTGGTTGGACTAGCTCATCTGGCAGGCTTTCCAAGGGTGTAGGGTGTCATTGACTGCACACATGTGGCCCTTAGGGCACCCCATCGCAATCCAGGTATTTTTGTCAACTGCAAGGGCTTCCACTCCCTCAACATTCAGCTGGTGTGTGACTACAAGAAGGAAATTTTGCATGTTTGTACCATGTAGCCTGGCAGTTGCCATGACTCCTTCATACTGCACCAGTCTAGTGTGCCTCCGCTATTCAGTCCGCCAGACCAACATAACGATGGCTACTTGGAGACAAGGGCTATCTGCTGAGGACATGGCTAATGACACTGTTGAGGAGGCCAGCCAATGAAGCTGAGGAGCACTACAACTCCAGCCACATTTCCACCAGATCCATTAACGAGCAAACCATCGGTTTGCTGAAGATGCGCTTCAGATGCCTGGATAGATCAGGTGGAGCCCTGCAGTACTCAGCAGCCAGGGTCTCCAGAATCATCGTGGTTTGCTGTGTGCTTCACAACATGGCACAGCGTCATGGCTTGCAGATTCCTGAGGGCCAAGTGGCTCCTCACATATCCCCCTCAGATGAGGAGGAGGAGGAGGACAAAAATGAACATCCTGCAGAGGCCCATCAACCAGCAGCAGCATTACGCGAGAACATTGCTGCCCGGGATGCAAGGAACGCACTCATCCTGGCCAGATTTGCTTAGTCTAGTCAATCAATCATTTTTGCCTTGCAGCTTCTTACCAGAGCATTGACAATGTCCAAGAACCAGAGGATTCCTAGCACTCTGACCACCGTACTGACAGTTGCAAGTATTCCTAAGGCCTCAATGTGGAAGTCCCAATAGCGAAATGACAGACGCCACAACTGCAACAGTTGCCATCAGAATTTTTATGCATAATTACGAAATGATGGCATTTTTACACTAAACACAAAATTCCACCCAAGTGACTACCCTTGTGACTACTTGTGCTTTATCTTCCTCTTATGCATGCTCCTACGTAGTGCTTCCCCTGTGCCTTCAGCAGATGTGGAGGCCCCTTGCTCACTTTCCTGCTGCTCCTGTCTCAACACCTTTGGCGGGTATCCTCTGGGGTTGTGAGCCTATGAGGGCTCGTCAAAAGTCTGCTGCTCCTGCGGCTGTGCAGGGGTTGAGACGTCTATCTCAGTTGGGTGTGGACTCTGGCGGGGCTCTGACCGAGGGCTCTGCAGTGGCATGGAAGTGTGAGCGCTTGGAGAGGAACCCCCACTTCCTTGAGGTCTGCCACCAACCTCTCTCTCATGCGTCAGCTCCCCCTCAGCGCCTGCAAGTGGCTGGAGAGCACCTTGCTGCACATCTTTGGGGTCATGGGGACCCGTATCTGCAATGGCAGTCCTACTCAGAAGGACTTTCATGAAGGTCTGGTATCTCTGTTCAATAGATGCCCATCGCTCCTCAAGAGATGTCATTCTATTCTGAACAATGACCATGTTTTCCATACCTTGGCGACTAAGCTCCTCCATGGCCGTAGCCCTCCTCTTCTCTACCATAGCCATCCTCTCCTCTACGGTAGCCAGCCTGTAGGGTTCTCAAAATTCCCACATTCCCCAAAAGTTACTAAGAAAGGGACCCTGATTTTGGACAAGTTGTTAAAAGGGGTACCCAAAAGAAAATGGCTTCTGAACCTCGTGACAGAAGCCTGCAGGATTTTAAAAAGCAAGGTCCTGCAAAAGCAGTTCCATTCAAAGCATTGAAACGAAACCTGACATGCACGGATCTGTGAAAGACTTCGTTATTTCTAAAGCCAGACAGCTAGATAAACACAGAATATGCACCTTCATCTTGAAACAGATCAACTCAGGATAGACCTAATCTTGAGGCCATTAACTTTTTGCATAAATAATCGGTTACAGTTCGAAGTAGCTACCAAGCCAGGAAAACGCCGATTAAACTTCATAAATGACAAACAACCAGGATATTGAAGCCATTAAGCAAGGAGACAACTGCCCCAAAAGCAGTTAAGATGAATGGCTGTAATCACCTTAGACGAGCCCGCCAAAATTATACAATGAACTCGACCTGATTTGGCGTGCAGATAAGGGGATGAGAAACCTGTATAATTGTAGGCCCACTGGTAGCCAAGGTCTCTCTTCTCTTCTCTTCTCTTCCCGCTCTAACACGGAGGACGCCCACCATAACATCGGGGGCCAAACGCGCAGCACGGCAGAAGAGGGCGAGCCATCGGGGCATGACAAGGAATAGAGCCAAACAGCAAGATCAACGTCACAGCACGGCGGGGCAGGCTCAACCGAGGACAACTAGGCCGCAAAGGACCAAGCCTACACCGAAGACCACCAACCGAGCCCCAGCCGCAACGAAACTCGACGACCAAACCACCACAAGAAGAACAAAACCCGAAGTTTCCACTCTACAAACTAAGGTATCCAACAAAAGACTTTACTATCCCTATTTCTAGCAAAAGAAAAGGGGACTTACCGGACAAATCCATAACCGCGCCCTTACCGCATCAGCGGACTCAACCCAACTGAGGGACCTTCGCAGTTCCCAAGACTGAGACCACATGGGGACGGCAGGCCCCAAAGGACACAAAGAGCGAACCCCAAAACCACAACCAACAGGTTTTGAACTGTCAAGGAAACCCCATTGGTGAGCATAAATCCCTGGCCCCTCTTAGCTCAATCTAGTTAGGTAATGGGGGAGGGACAAAGGTAGGGGAATTATTAATGTGGTTGTTCCCTCGTTGTGCCGTGTGTTCCCCATTCCCAACTAAGTGTACTTTTATATGTCTGTAATTATTCTAGTAATTTCCAGTGTTGTAATATTGTTGTGCCTTTAATAAAATTATAGTTTTCTTGTACCAAACCAGTTGTCTACTCTAATTCTGTATCGCCGTCTGTACCTAAGTCCGGTGTCTAGAACCCAGGGGTGTGGGAGCGATTCGAACCGCTCAGAGACAGTCAAGGGCGGAGCTGACTGGGCACACGCCACCCCCTACAGAAATGGCGACCGCAGCAGGACACCGGCAACAGGGGTGCGATACAGTAGACAATGGTTCGGAAGAGCAAACCATAATGGAGGAGAGGATTTCTGATTATGTGTTCAGCAAGGTGAATATCACGAAGAAGTGGATCACCAATCTGTTAAAGGCTGGGCGTCCGGTAGCTGCCGCAGCTAAGTAGACAGAGGGGAAGGATCACAAGAAATCCATAGAGAAGGCAGTCTGGCTGATGTGCTTCAAGAAACAGATCCAGCTTTTGGACAGGCTCGTTGAAGCACAGGCAGCCGAGATACAGGAGTCAGCCCTGGAGGTCCAAGACAGGACTCGAGCAGGGGAGAGGTTACTGGTAGCATTGCAGGCCCTAAACCAGGAAAGGGTGCAATTAATGGGGGAGCATAAGGCCAGGTTGGAATACCTACAGTGCCAGGTCACCGAGGCCAAGAGCAATGAGCTGAGGTTGCGGGAGAAGAATGCCCGGCTAGCGAGACAAGACAGCAGGAGGAGAAAGTGAAAGACGTAAAGGCAGCCTATAAGTTAGCGAGCGAACAGGGGTTTGAAGATACAGATCATGACCCCTGCAAGGAACAGATAGAGAATCTGGGCCTTGCTCTAAGGAAGGCAAAGGGCATGGTGTGCCTCATAAGCCCGAAGGCAGCCCAGGCGGATTTTACAGGGAACGAGGGGAGAACGGTCAGACACCACAGGTAGTGCCAAGGGATGACCCGGTTGAGGAACAGGAGGTCCCACGACCACCACCCGTCGCGCCAGGTTTTAGCGAAGTCTGGCAGCAAGGGGGGGCTGGACTTAGGGGTAGAAGCGGAGATGGAACAACCCCCGCAAGAGAGGCTGGAGCCAGGGCCGATGTGCCCAGCCCGGCAACGGAGGTTTGGCCCACCCGCTGATGACGGGGAAGAGGGACCCCTACAAAACCAGTTCGTAGTATCCTACGGCACCCAACAGCTTAGGGCTGTGGTGAGCCATATCCCAAAGCTCACCGAAAAAGGGGACCCCTCGGTCCACTTCAGGGAAGTGGAACAGGCAGCCAGCATCAACGAATGCGATGATGCTGAGCAGACCAAAATGCTGCTGTTCTCTTTGGAGGGTAAGCTCCTCCAGTCCCTCTCTGACCAGTGTAAGAGGGGACAGTGTGCGTATGGGGAGCTCAAGGAGGAAGTTCTGGAGGCCATGGGGATGAATGAGGGAAGTCCTTTCTCCCGTGTGGAGAAGACAGTGCAGCTCGCAGGGGAAACCCCGCAGGCTTTCGCGGACAGGTTATGGCCGGTGTATATGAGTGCCTGCACAGGGGCACCTAACCGGGCATACCTGAACCAGGATCACCTGGCCCACTGGCTCCGCTGCCTGGTGGCAAACAGCTAGCCACAGTTCCAGGCCAAGGCAGAAGTCTGGTTTGGCCCTAAGAATCCCCTGACTACCGAACTTACGGTGATCAGACAGTTGACCCTAGCCTATAGGAACAGTAGGGGAACTGATGCACACCCACCTAAGGGGAAGGTGCATGAGGTAAAACCCGGACAGGGTAGGAAGGAGTGGCATCAGGAAGGGAATAGCCCTTCGAGCACAAAGCTCAATTGTTACGTGTGTGGGAAGGATGGACACTGGAGGAAGGAATGCAAAAACCCTTGGAAGGATAACAAGGGAAAGAATTCCTCATCCCCAGCCCAAAAGACAGAGTTAGGGATCCCTCCCATCACAGTCGAGTCATTTTTGGATGCCATGAGGTCCCTATTGACTGGCCAAGGGAGTGTAGCAGCTGCTACCGGTGCTCTGACCCCATCAGCCCCATCCAACCCACAGCCCTGACTAGAACCAGCGCAGCCTGTCGACCTGTGCCCCCTTGAAAACGATGAGGGGGGCAGGCCCTATGTTAAGATGCGGGTGAAGATGGTGCAGGGGAGATATTCGGTGGACACGGGAGCTTCCAGCACGGTGGTCCATTCGGAAGACCCGACCAATTCACCCCGGTCTAACAAGGTCCCATTTAGCCTAATGGGATTCACAGGGAACGAGCAGGCTGGGGAAAGGTCCAAACCTTTGGCCATAGATTTTGGATCCCTCCATACCATGTGGGAGGGTAACCAAAAGACCAACGAGGTGGCCAAGCAGAGGGCTAGGGAAGGAGAGTCTTGGGACCCCTATCGGACAGGTTCGGTGGCCACAATCCGGGACAAGGGAGGCACACAAGAGGTAGCTTTGGCCCCGGACCTAAAGTAGGTCCAAGCCCAAGATCCCACCCTTAAGGCCATCCCAGTAAGGAGAAAGAATGGGGAGTCAATAGAAGGCCCGTTCAGGGCAGTGGACGAGACTTTAAGGCAGGCTGCTAGTTACATTAATCAATGTAAATTGTTTGAGCCCGAGAAAAGGGAACAGCCAGTTGGGGCAAGGTCTGAGGATAGAAATCCTCAGTCTGCAGCAGGAGCAAGTTCACAGACTGCACAGGCAGGTGCAGTGGCTTGTTTTAGGGGAGGAGCCATCCCACCCACCATTTGGGACACTCCCCCACTCCTCTGGACTTAGATGAGGTGGGATGTGAGGGCGAAGACCCCGCCCCTGACCCAGATTTAGACGAGGTGGGACCTGAGGGCGAGGACCCTCAGCCTACAGCACCAGGCTGCGAAGAGTTACCTGCCCCTAGCACAGGTTTAGAAGAGGTAAAGCCTGAGGATGAAAATCCCCAGCCAGCGGTAGTGGAAAGCCCACAGACCGCACCAGAGGGGCAGTGGCTCGTGTTAAAGAACCACCAGCCAGAAAAACCCCACCAGCCAAAGTCCCTAGAAGGTCCCTACGAACGCCACGGCCAAGGAAACCGTGGTCACCGGCTCCCCAGTTCAAAAGGGCAGCTCTCAAGTCAGGGATCGGTCTGAGGACAGAGGTCCCCAACCAGCAGCCACAGGCTGCGAGGGACAAAAAGTACAGGACAAGACAGCCACACCGAAGGGAGTAGTTTTCTGCAGCCCGAACAGGGATTAGCCTGGCCGCCCGGAGACGGGCGGCGGATGTACATAGTTTCTGTAATGTAATTTTAGTTATTGTTAAGTTTGGGTGTTAGTTTATGTTTATACGAGGTGATTGGTAGTTTAAGTATTATTGTTTGTTTAAGAATGTTTGTATTGAGTCGAGGTTGCGAGACTCGACTATGCTTTACCCAAGCCAGAGAATCTCCTCGGGACCTGGCTATATGCTCTTGTGTCTCTTTACAGAAGGGATTTCGAGATGAAGGGGGGCATACTCCAACTCCGCCTGATAGGAATGAGCACTGGGAAGCGAGGTGACATGGAGGACTCCCACATCTATGGGTGCTCAGGAGAGAGAGCACCAGTTGTGAATGCTGGGGGCGGCGAACGAGGCGTGGAGGAGCTCGCCATCTATTCCCATGAGGGAAGATGGCCAGGGTGGCTGGGATCCAACTCCACCCGGTACTCCAGCCAGACCAGGTTCACCTACGGGGAGGCCTCCCTCCCCTGCCCCAGCATACAGGTTGTGGCCTCACTGGTCGGGGTCAATGAGGGGAAACACGTGTGCCTGACTGGCAGAGGACAGATTCCCCTGGGAAGGTGGTGGTGGCTCAGAAAGCTGAGCAGAGACATGGGGGACCATACAGCTGACTGGGAACGAATGGGGAACAACACCCACCAGACGGTCACCAGGACCCAAGGGGGGACTAGAGTATGCTGGGATAAGTGGTGGGAGTCGGAACAAGGAATTTATGTCTGCATGTGGGGTCACAAAGGGCCTGCCCCACAGGCATATCCATCATCTTCCCCGCATCATGGCAGGATAAGGGGGAGGGGGTGGAATGGGATTCCCACCTACACACTTGCATAGTCCCACGCTACCCAGCCCCAGTCAAAGCCACTGAACTCATGGCACGCGCCCGGAAGCCCCTGCCCACGACTCAGGCAGCAAGGACACACAGAGAGGGGTGCTCTGCCACCACCAAGGGACCAGGGAATGGGCTGGTACTAGTGCCAACGGAACAGGTGCTATACCAAGGGGTACACTACGCGGTAGCTTCCGTGATTTTAAACCTTACCGAGGTACACTTACCTGAGTGGTGCCCCAAAGAAACAGAACAGCTATACCAGGCCCTGTTAAAAGAAATGTTTAGGAAATTCTATGAGTTCGATTTTGCCAATGTAGACAAAACCGAACTGTACACCACACACGGAGTATTTTGGTAATGCGGGGAGACAAAGAAGGGGAGCCTGGAATTATGTTTTCACAGCGTTTAACACAGGATCCTCTGTCATAAACAGCTTGGATGACATAGAATTGCAGACACAGATAAACAGTCTAAAAACACAATTGAGGAAAATCTTAATGGATGAAAATAAGGTAGTAGGCTCAGAGTTACTTGAGGGCCAGGCCATGACAGTCCATTTAAAGTAGATAATAGCTGAGCTGGAAAGACACGCCAAGACTGTAAATGCCCTTATAAGAGAGGAAAGAAATGCTTCAGATCAGGCTGCACAGAACAAGGTGTGCGTACTGTACGGGGCGTGGCTGCTAGGCGAGGGCCGCAGTAACCTGGAGGATTTAAAACAGGGTTTAGTCCCCTCCTGGATCAGCAACAAGCCCTCTATCCATTTGAGAATGCATTAAGCCCATGTCAACTCCGGCTAGCTTCTGAGGCCTACCCAGTCCCAGTAGATTGTGGACGTTCCAACCATACTATCATGGGTATAGTAGTAAGGATGCCCATCATGGGTGGGACAGCTCGACCCGCGCTGGTATACAGGGTAGAGAACATTGGAGTCATTCAAGGGGGTGCACACATCCGTTTCACAGCGGTCCCACCTTATGTCATAAAGTGGGAGCACGCTATGACAGGTACTGACCTCTCGGGGTGACGGAGCCGGGGAGCACACATAATACTGTGTCCCCAGCACTTGAATGCCTAATCAAAACCACAGTGCGGGTTTAAAGCTGCTGGCGCAAAACCTATAAACGGTACCATGGAGGTAATGGCACAAGGCCATGTTCCCTCACAGGTAGCATATATAGGAGGTGGGACATATTGTGTCACCACAGGTGCGCCCCACTACCAGCATGGACAGCATAGCTGGTGTCCGGTAAGTGACAGCAGTTTCTGCTTTAAACCCGAGGTAGAAGTTCAAGTGGCCCAGGAACGGATTGTCCCCATTCCTGAACCCTCCACTGTTCACCTCACTGTAAAAGAGAATATCACCAACCTGCAAAAATATGTAGCGCATTTCGGCTACGAAATTCCCCCTCTCCCAGAACGTCTGACCAAAATACTCAAAGCAGTAATAATCTCAGAAACATTTCTACACTCTGGAGCAGAAGACAGTAGAGATAGGGGCCAAGATATTGGATATTGTGGTTCCACCCTGGTGGGACATTTTTGAAAATATAGAGGTCCCTTCATGGGTTAGAATGGCTTCCCACATCCTCCTGGTTTGCCAGCTGGAATAGTATTGTACCTAGTGTGCATTCAGTGCGAGGGAAAAGGCCAAATGATAGAATTCCGAAACCAAAGGACCTGGAAGGAACATTATGTTAACGTGGAGGGAGATACACCTGTTTGAAATTTTTTGTGTTTCTGAATAAAGATTGTTGTTTTTGTGTTTTTTTTTGTTGACTTTCGACGTGTTATTTTAATAAAGATGTATGAGTACCAAGTGGTGCAGGGGTGTTGAACCCCCTCAATGCTTGGATGTGTGTAAACGACTGTATTCTGTCTATGTATGCTTATGTACACTACATTTTAAAGAATGGGAAATGCATGTGTCATGGGATCATAGATAGGTAATTACAGGGAAGGTTGACTATGGAGGGTCGGGTATTTTGCTCACCTTGTAAATATGATACTTAAAGCAAGTTTAGTATCAACAGGGGGGAGTGTAGGGTTCTCAAAATTCCCACATTCCCCAAAAGTTGCTAAGAAAGGGACCCTGATTTTGGACAAGTTGCTAAAAGGGGTACCCAAAAGAAAATGGCTTCTGAACCTCGTGACAGAAGCCTGCAGGATTTTAAAAAGCAAGGCCCTGCAAAAGCAGGTCCATTCAAAGCTTTGAAAAGAAACCTGACATGCACGGATCTGTGAAAGACTTCGTTATTTCTAAAGCCAGACAGCTAGATAAACACAGAATATGCACCCTTCATCTTGAAACAGATCAACTCAGGATAGACCTAATCTTGAGGCCATTAACTTTTTGCATAAATAATCGGTTACAGTTCGAAGTAGCTACCAAGCCAGGAAAACGCCGATTAAACTTCATAAATGACAAACAACCAGGATATTGAAGCCATTAAGCAAGGAGACAACCGCCCCAAAAGCAGTTAAGGTGAATGGCTGTAATCACCTTAGACGAGCCCGCCAAAATTAAACAATGAACTCGACCTGATTTGGCGCGCAGATAAGGGGACGAGAAACCTGTATAATTGTAAGCACACTGGTAGCCAAGGTCTCTCTTCTCTTCCCGCTCTAACACGGAGGATGCCCGCCATAACACTGGGGGCCAAACGCGCAGCATGGCAGAAGAGGGCGAGACATCGGGGCACGATGAGGAATAGAGCCAAACAGCAAGATCAACGTCACAGCACGGCAGGGCAGGCTCAACCAAGGACAACTAGGCCGCAAAGGACCAAGCCTACACCGAAGACCACCAACCGAGCCCCAGCCGCAACGAAACCCGATGACCAAACCACCACAAGAAGAACAAAACCCGAAGTTTCCACTCTACAAACTAAGGTATCCAACAAAAGATTTTACTATCCCTATTTTAAGGTGTGGGAGCGATTTGAACTGCTCAGAGACAGTCAGGGGCAGAGCTGACTGGGCACACGCCACCCCCTACAAGCCTTACCACGGAGGTAGCAAGCGTTTCCACGGAGGTAGCCATCCTTTCCGTGGTGATGCGTTCATGCGCCAATGACTCCACAAAGGCTCTGCTCATGTTCGCTATGGACTTCTCCATTCGCTCCACACTTGCAGCGACCCCAGAGACAAAACCTGCCAGAGACTCCTGCATCTGTGCCTGGAGTTCCATCACCTCTGATCTTATGGATGGACCCAGAGGCAGAGGGTCGACATGCTGCTGAGCTGAGCTGGCAGAGTCCTGCGCCTTCCGACTAGGACTCTCCACTGCTGTCCCTGTCTCCACAATCTGCTGCTGCTCACTTGTGAGCTGTGATACACCAGGTGACAACACTACTCTATGTCCCGAAGGTCCCACCGAGGTGTGAGTGTCTGCGCTGGTGCTGGGTGCGCTGAATTCTGCTGACGCTGTGGCCTCAGAGGTTGCAGCTTCCTCTGAGGTGTCTGGCTGCTCAGCCTCTTCTTCCTGGCTAGGGGGGATGGATGCTTGTGATGGTCCTGTGGGGGAGTAAAGGAAAAGAGTCAGAGATGTGATGCAAAGGCTACATGCACATTGCTTTTTGCAGATGCTCATAAGTGCATCTGTTACAGCTTCACAATCATTATCAGTGACTCATGTAATGTCAAAGAGAAAGATGGGAAACTTTTCTGTCACCAGCTTGCTGTGTTGCACCCATCTGTCCGCCCCCCACGTGTGAATCATCCTCAACGCCCATGATTTCCAGGACGCCCTCCTCCCAGGGGGTGAGGTGGGCTACTGATGGTGGCCCTCCTCCTGTCCTGGCTCGCTCTCTTTTGTTGTGAGCTCTCTTTTCCTGCAATGAGGGAGACAAGTGGAGGTTGAGTGAGAATGAAGGAGTGAGTGTAGAGATTGCATAGCATAGATACTTAGAAGGAGACAAAGATGGAGTGAGGTTGCAAGACCAAGGGCCCTCCCTGTGTGTTGTCAGTTGTGTTCAAAGCATCAGAGTGATAGGGAGTGTGAGGGCTGCATGGTGGAACAGTTATGTGAATGTGAGCATAGAGAGAGGGGGAATGGGTAAGGGTGCATGGATGTCAGTGTCAAGTGGGATGTGGAGGAAGAGATTGCTAAAGCTGCGTGCTGGTGAGGAAAGGCAATGGGGATCAGATTGAGGGTGATGGGAAATTCATACTCACTTTTCCAGTGCGCTGAAGGCCATGAAATCTTTTCCTGCACTGTATCCAGGTTCTGCGGGTGACTCCCAAGGAATTGACCTCCTCAGCCACCTGCATCCACACTGCCTTGGTCTGAGTGGGAGGCCTCTTCCTCCCTGATGAAGGGAACAGGACCTCCCTGTGGGCCCTAGCCCCATCCACTAATGTCTGCAGTGCTGCCTCGTCAAAGCGAGGAGCTGATCTTGCCCTCCCGCTTGTCATCTCTCCTGCAGGTCCCTCTGACACCAAATGGAGGAAGCTTGGAAGCCTGCAGAAGAAGCAAGGCTTGCTGTGGACCTTAAATGCAGCAGCAATGATGACGTCATCGGTGGGGACTTTCAGTCATGAAAAACCCCTTTGCAAAAGCTTCCCACACGTTGGAAATCAATTGGCCAATTGAGTTAAAATTGCATCAATCTCCCACATCCATTTAGATTCGTGTGGGAAACACGAAATTCGGATAACATGACAACAGCCCGCACCTGAGCTAAAACCACCCCACAGAGTCTGCAAAGGGATATAGGTAGACTGAGTGAGTGGGCAGTAAGGTGGCAGATGGAGTATAATGTAGGGAAATGGGAGGTTATTCACTTTGGTAGGAAGAATAGAAAAACAGAATATTTTTAAAATTGTGAGAAACTTTCAAATGTTGGTGTTCAGAGAGATTTGGGTGTCCTCGTGCAAGAAACACAGAGAGCTAGCATGCAGGTACAGCAAGCAATAAGGAAGGCAAATGGCAAGTTGGCCTTTATTGCAGGGGGTTGGAGTATAAGAGTAAGGCTTGCTACAATTGTACAGGGCCTTGGTGAGGCCACACCTGGAGTACTGTGCACAGTTTGGTCTCCTTATCTAAGGAAGGATATACTTGCCTTGGAGGCGGTGCAACAAAGGTTCACTAGATTGATTCCTGGGATGAGAGGGCTGTCCTATGATGAGAGATTGTGTAGAATGGGCCGATACTCTCTGGCGTTTAGAAGAATGAGAGGTGATCTCATTGAAACATACAAGATGCTGCAGGGGATTCAGGGTAGATGCTGAGAGGTTGTTTCCCCTGGCTGGAGTGTCTAAAACTAGGGGGCATAGTCTCAGGATAAGGGGTAGGTAATTTAAGACTGAGATGAGGAGGAATTTCTTCACTCAGAGGGTTGTGAATCTTTGGAATTCTCTGCCCCAGAGGGCTGTGCATGCTGAGTCTATGAGTATATTCAAGGCTGAGATCGATAGATTTTTGGACTCTAGGGGAACCAAGGGATATGGAGATCTGGCGGGAAAGTGGAGTTGAGGTCGAAGATCAGCCATGATCTTATTGAATGGCGGAGCAGGCTCGAGGGGCCGTATAGCCGACTCCAGCTCCTGTTTCTTATGTTCTTATGTTCCTATCAAAATGTATCACTTCGCACTTTTCTGCGTTAAATTTTATCTGCCATGTGTCTGCCCTTTCCACTAGCCTGTCTACATCCTCCTGAAGTCTATCACTATCCTCCTCACTGTTCACTATACTTCCAAGTTTTGTGTCATCTGCTAATTTGAAATTACACCCTGTACACACATGTCCAAGTCATTGATATATATCAAGAAAAGCAGTGGTCCTAGTACCGACCCCTGTGGAACACCACTGTATACCTTCCTCCAGTCCCAAAAACAACCGTTCACCACTGCTCTCTGTTTCCTGTCACTTAGCCAATTCCGTATCCATGCTGCCACTGTCCCTTTTATTCCATGGACTTCAACTTTGCTGGCAAGCCTATTATGTGGCACTTTATCAAACGCCTTTTGGAAATCCAAATACACCATGTCAACCACATTACCCTCTTCAACCCTTTCTGTTACCTCATCAAAAAACTCAATCAAGTTAGTTCGACACGATTTGGCTTTAACAAATCCGTGCTGGTTTTCCTTAATTAATCCACACTTGTCCAATTGACTGTTAATTTTGTCCCCGATTATCGTTTCTAAAAGCTTCCCCACTACCAAGGTCAAACTGACCAGCCTGTAGTTGCTGGCTGTATCCCCTTTTATACCTTTTTTCAACAAATTCCACAGGTTCACCACCCTCTGAGTGAAGAAATTTCTCCTCATCTCAGTCCTAAATGTCCTACCCCGTATCCTGAGACTGTGATCCCTTGATCTAGACCCCCCAGCCAAGGAAAACATCCTCCCTGCATGCAGTCTGTCTAGCCCTGTCAGAATTTTATACGTTTCAATGAGATCCCCTCTCATTCTTCTAAACTCTAGTGAATACAGGCCTAGTCGACCCAATCCCTCCTCATACAACAGTCCTGCCATCCCAGGAATCAGTCTGGTGAACCTTTGCTGCACTCACTCTATGGCAAGTATATCCTTTCTTAGGTAGGGAGACCAAAACTGCACACAGTACTCCAGGTGTGGTCTCACCAAGGCCCTGTATAACTGTAGGAAGACACCCTTGCTCCTGTACTCAAATCCTCTTGCAATGAAGGCCAACATACTGTAATGATCAGTAACCTGTCATTCTAGAATGGTACACTAGGTGGAGCTGTAGAGCTGTATGTATATAAGAGTAGGCTACCCAGAAGGCAGTAGTCAAGATGGATGCTGTATAGAAGGCCACATGGCATGAATAAAGTGACTAGCTAGAAGCTAGCTGTTCATAATGAAAACGACTAGTTATTAATGAACATAACATGGTACCAGGAGTGGGAAAATCTGCTGAATATTGTGAAACGCGACATGGAGACTTTGAAGCCACCGGAGGGTTTGAAACTCACGGGGAATGTCGACTACAATTGGTGGACTTTCAAACAACAATTCGAACTCTACATTGCAGCCATCGGATTCGGTACGATGCCAGACGCAAGGAAAATAGCGTTACTGCTTATGGTTGCAGGCCCACAGGCAATAGAGGTATTTAATACATTTATATTTGATCAAGAGGAGAACAGAGAAAAATTGGAAGATGTGCTAAAGAAATTTGATACACATTGTTCTCCCAAAAAGAACGAAACCTATGAAAGATATGTGTTCCATTCAAGGACACAGAAGCAAAATGATACTTTTGATAGCTTTATGACCGATCTGAAACTGAAAGCACAGACATGTAATTTCTCTGAACTGAAATCATCCATGATTCGTGTCCAGATTGTGTTTGGTATTCATGATAAAAAGGTCAGGGAACGTCTGTTGAGAGAAACCGAACTAACATTGGAAAATGCTGTGAAAATATGCCAAGCCAGTGGCCTAGCTCAAAAGCACGCGAAGACTTTCAGTGAAATTAATAATGATGCGACTGTAATGAGTGACTGTGCTGCCGTCGGTGCTGTGTCCTACAAAGGAAAGAAACATGGGCAGAACAGAAATACAAAGCAATCGGAGGAAGGAATTTTTAATTGTAAACGCTGTGGTTACAAACACCAGTCATGAAAATGCCCAGCGTTTGGAAAAATGTGCACAAAATGTTATGGAAAGAATCACTTTGCCAAACAATGCTTTTCAAAAGTAAAAACAAAGAAAGGGCAACAAGTTAATGTGATTGAGGACACTGATTTAAGTGAGACATTTTCTGTAGGAATGGTGTCATGTGACAATATCAAAAAGGATAGAGAAAATGTGCAGCCCTCAGGAATGGACAATGTTGAACATAAAGTTAACGCAGTAAAAGAGGACAAATGGATGATCCCACTGCAGGTAAATGGAGCATTAGTTACATTGAAACTAGACACTGGGGCAAAAGCAAACTTAATCAGTATGAGTGACATTAAAAATATGAAAGAAGAGCCCAAAATACAGAAAAAGTCAGTACTACTGAAGGACTATAATGGACAGAAAATAGATAGCTTAGGTGTATGCAGTCTTAAAGTGACAGTCAAAGACAAAGTGCATCATCTCATGTTTTCTGTTGTGGCTGAAGGACTTGATTCACTACGAGGTGACAAAGCTTGTGAGGACTTAGAATTGGTCAAGAGAGTCTACCGTATAAACTGTGCCATAAGCAGACCAGATGACTCAGTGGATTCTGTAGTGAGTAATTTCCAGGATGTGTTCAAAGGATTTGGAGTTCTACCATTCACTTACAAGATCCAGCTAAAGGAGCATGCTCAGCCAGTGGTACATGCTCCATGGAGAGTTCCAGCACCCCTGCGTGACCGGCTCAAGAATGAACTGGACAGAATGACCACATTAGGAGTCATCAGGAAAGTTGAAGAGCCAACAGACTGGGTTAACTCCATGGTATGTGTAAAGAAAAAGAACAATGATCTAAGAATATGCATGGATCCAAAGGACTTAAATGCAAACATAAAACGTGAACACAACCAGATTCACAAGCGAGAAGAAATCACCAGTGAAATGTCAGGTGCCAGATACTTCACAAAGCTCAATGCCTCACAAGGATTTTGGCAACTAAAACTGGATGAAGAGAGCACCAAATACTGTACCTTCAACACACCATTTGGCAGGTATTGTTTCCTCAGAATGCCTTTCGGGATAATATCTGCATCTGAAATCTTTCATAGAGCAATGGAACACATAATTGAAGGTCTGGAAGGAGTTCGGGTCTATGTTGATGACATCATCATCTGGAGCTCCACACTGAAAGAACACAATGAGAGACTGACTAAAGTGCTACAGAGCATACGCCGGAATGGACTGAAGCTCAACAAAGCCAAGTGTCAGTTTGGCGTCCAGGAAGTCACTTTCCTAGGAGATAATCTATCTGGTAAAGGAATAGAGCCAGATATGGAAAAAGTAAACGCCATACTCAACATGCCCCGGCCCACTGACAAAAAAGGAGTGCTATGCATCATGGGGATGATAAACTTAATTGGAAAGTTCATTCCTAACTTGTCAGCCAAGACAGCCTGTCTGCGAGAACTGCTACATAAAACAAATGAGTTTGCATGGACAGAAAGACATAAACAAGAGTGGATGAACCTCAAAACAGTGCTGACAACCACACCTTCTTTGACCCAACAAAGAGAATCAAAGTGTCAATGGATGCATCAAAAGATGGCCTAGGCGCGGTCTTGCTACAAGCAGAGGGTGAAGATTGGAAGCCTGTTGCCTATGCCTCCAGGTCTATGACTGACTCTGAGTGTTGATACGCCCAGATTGAAAAGGAATGTCTAGGCTTGGTAGTTGGATTAGAAAAGTTCCATGGCTACATATATGGACTTCCCACCTTCACAGTTGAGACAGACCACTGCCCACTGGTTGCCATCATTAAAAAAAATCTGAATGAGATGTCTCCAAGGATACAACGACTCATGATGAAGCTGCAAAGATATGACTTTGAACTGATCTACACACCAGGCAAATACATAGTGTTAGCAGATGCACTATCCCGTGCACCCACAATGAGTCATGTGCGCTCTACTGAAGAAGACGTGGATGTTCATGTGAGTATAGTCACTGCTGCGCTGCCCATGTCAGACACAAAATCAAAGCAAATAGCAGAAGAAACAGTAAAAGATACAGTGTTACAAACAGTAATTGAGAACATGATAGGCGAATGTGAGACATGTCAGAAACACCAAAACAAACAAGGTCATACACTGTTAGAACTGAGGAAGGACAGATTCCCTCCTAAAAACACAAGAAACTATCCAAGAGCAAATCGATGACAATGCCGCAACTGAATCTTGTCAATCACCACCAGAACAATCTAACACAAACACACATACAGGCTCTCATGAAAACACATCAGACTTACCTGTGCTGAGAAGATCCACACGTGAAGTAAAAAAGCCTGATAGACTTAATCTTTGAGTATAAAGTAAAGCTTTGAAAATGTGTTGACTGTTGTGAAAATGTTTATGTTTATAGAGCACTAACAAAAGTGTTACTGATATCATCTTTATCGTGTTTCTTGAAAGTTGATTGATATTGATTTTGTTTAACCTCTAAGAAAGGGGGATGTAACGATCAGTAACCTGTCATTCTAGAATGGTACACTAGGTGGAGCTGTAGAGCTGTATGTATATAAGAGTAGGCTACCCAGAAGGCAGTAGTCAAGATGGATGCTGTATAGAAGTCCACATGGCATGAATAAAGTGACTAGCTAGAAGCTAGCTGTTCATAATGATAACGACTAGTTATTAATGAACATAACACATACCATTTGGCTTCCTAAAAGCTTGCTGCACCTGAATGTTTGCTTTCAGTGACTGGTGTACAAGGACACCCAGGTTCCTTTGTACATCAGCATTTCCCAATCTATCACCATTTAAATAATACTCTGCCTTTCTGTTTTTCCGACCGAAGTGGATAACTTCACATTTATCTGTTATGCCTGGTGGCAATGGCTGCGCCTCATAATGGCCAAGTTGTGCAGCATGCAGCAGAGGATGACGAACAGAGACAACCGCTCAGCTGAGTGCTGGAGGGCTCCTCCCGAGCGGTCCAGGCAGCGGAACCGTTGCTTGAGCACTCCGATGGTCTGCTCAATGATGTTCCTGGTGGCAGCATGGCTCTCATTATATGAGTGCTGGCCAGGAGTGTTGAGGTTGCGGAGGGGAGTCATGAGCCAGGTGGGGAGCAGATAGCCCTTGTCTCCCAGCAGCCAGTTTGAGGTGGTGGCTGGAATAGAGCTGGCACACCAGTCTGGCACAGAGTGAATGCATCGTGGCTGCTGCCAGGATAGCTGGCATTGACGGTCAGGATTCACACAAAATCCAGGCCGACACTCCAGTGCAGTACTGAGGGAGTGCTGCACTGCTGGAGGTGCCGTCTTTCGGATGAGATGTTAAACTGAGGCCCTGTCTGCTCTCTCAGATAAACATAAAAGATCCCATGGCACTATTTGAAAGAAGAGCAGGAGAATTTTCACCGGTGTCCTGGTCAATATTTATCCCTCAACCAACATCACTTAAAAACAGATTATCTGCTCATTATCACATTGCTGTTTCTGGAAGCTTGCTGTGCGCAATTTGTTGCCGTGTTTCCTACATTACATCAGTGCCTACACTTCAAAATACATCATTGGCGGTGAAACGCTTTGGGACATCCTGAAAGGCACTATAGAAATGCAAGGCTTTTTTTATTTCTCTCTCTATAACTTTTAAATTCTTGTAGCAGATCTGGTCAGTCAGTTTCTGAGGCCAATCCCGCGAGGTTTTACTGAGCAGTTTGGCTGATGAGCGGGACTCCCGTCTCGCACATTTAAAGCAGTAATGATGTCCGTGGACCCCAATTTTCAGATATGATGACCTGTCCCTGTTTCCGGTGGGTGCCTTCCTCACACATTCCAGTTCAGCGCTATAAATGGTGGTCATCGCGCCCAGGGTGGGAGTGACGCGGTTCGTCGGTTTTCGCGATGTTAACCACTCACTTGCCCGGTTCCCGCTGGGCAGGCAGGGTTAAAATCAGGGCCACTGACTCCAACCAACAGCAGCAAGAGCAGATTAACTTCTCCCTCATTTGTAGTTAGTTGGAGCTTGCTGTGCACAAGCCAGCTGCTATGTTCAACCACGGAACATAATAAGCCCCATTACAAAGTGATTCATTGGCTGAGAGACACTTTGGGATGTCCCGAGTGCCTGATAACGCACTCTAACTCCAGCCTCATTGTTTCATTCTCTTCAAACCCAAACTTGGGGGTCACCACTCGATTGGCCCCGTCTTCTCAGCAGCTCTTGACAAAGGTGATGGTGTTGGGAGCTCAGGGCCTTGGCCCTTCACACAGGTTTCTCAATAATGAAATGGCAGCTTTCCAGCAATGACCTGGATTGTTTCATTGATCCGACTCTCTGGAGTCTCATGCTGGCTCTTACCTGATGGGTTCAGGCACAACTTCTTGCGGAGATTGTCACTGTCTTCCTGCAGCAACGACACATTCCTCGATATTTCAGCATCTGTTCAAGAGCAATGGGAGTCAATGAGTCATTCTGGTAATGTAGTGACCGAGGAATCAGACAGACACAGTGGGGAATGTGTGGTGGGGGGTTTGGGTGGGGTGAGTGGGTCAAGGGAGATCAGAAAAGTGCACTAAAAGAATATAGAAACATTTGAATTGTGATAAATCTCAGACTGACCATTTCTCTGGAGGCGAGAGATGTCTTGTTTGAATGTATTCTCAATCGCTGCCAGGTTTGTTGAACACTCAGTGCCTAAAAATAGGAAATGTGATGAATTATACGGACAAGTTAAAGATTCTACAGAATCAGGGCACTGTCTCCATGGGAACAGAATAAATAATAACTCACTGAGTGTACAATGTTGTTATAACTTCTGCTGAAGCCTGAATTGACCTGGTGGCATCGAATTTAGAGCCACGGTCACATTGACAGCCACAGGCAAGGCGGGCCTTGCCCTGCTTTGACCCTGCAGTTGTGGCAACAGCGGTTGACCATTTTCAGTTACTATCTCCGTGGTGAAGCAAAGGCGACTCATACACGGGTGCTCACTGAAGCTGAGGTAAGAGAATTCTTCCCTGAAGACCCTGGGTGGATATGGCCGCCTGTTGAGAGCCCTGCTCCCCCTCCTCCTCCTCCCTCTTCTAGCAGCTCATCCTGCTCTGTGTAGCCTCTCTTCATTCTCCCTGTCATGTCCTACATCGGGAGGAAGCACGACCAGGCCACACATGCTTGGAGAAAGCTACTTTGTGCAATATATTATAAGAGGCACAGAGAGGACTGCAAGAGCAGCCAGACCACTCCCTGTAGATGAATGAAAGTTTCAACAACTCTAGAAGTCTTCCAAAAAGAAGTCAACCAGCAGTCAGAAGAAATAATCCAGCAACTAACCTGTAAGTACTGCATGATCCCTTTAAATAGAACTGGTGGGGGATTCTTCAAGCCGTTTAACATCATGCTCAGCTGAGCGAAGTTAAGGTCATTTGCTGGAGTGTGGAGTTGTAAAAGGGCTTCAAATCAGCGTTGCACACTGATTCGCGTCATGATCTGCCTGATCTGCATGCTGCCGGTGGTTGGGAGGCGCACACAAACCCCTTTACCAAGATGGCATCCTGTGCACTTCCTATTGGATGAATGTGCACATCTTGGACCCTATTTTGGAAGCTTAGCTGCCCATGCACCATCTAAAAAAAAAGCACAACACAGCCCACTTTAACCTAAATTGCATTTAAAATCACTTACTCGATTTCTCCAACTCAGAGAGTTTCTTCTGTAACTCGCGGTACTGTCGTTCTAATTCAGCAACAGCTTCTGAAACTGCAACAGACACAGATTAGAAACATTGCTGGGGAATGGGGCAGGTGATTTGTGCTGGGGAAGGGATGGAGTTAGTGATGGGGAATGGATAGAGTTGGTGATGGGGAAGGGATGGAGTTAGTGATGGGGAAGGGATGGAGTTAGTGATGGGGAGGGATGGAGTTAGTGATGGGGAAGGGATGGAGTTAGTGATGGGGAAGGGATGGAGTTAGTGATGGGGAAGGGATGGCGTTAGTGATGGGGAATGGATGGAGTTAGTGATGGGGAAGGGATGGCGTTAGTGATGGGGAATGGATGGAGTTAGTGATGGGGAAGGGATGGAGTTAGTGATGGGGAAGGGATGGAGTTAGTGATGGGGAAGGGATGGAGTGAGTGATGGGGAAGGGATGGAGTTAGTGATGGGGAAGGGATGGCGTTAGTGATGGGGAATGGATGGAGTTAGTGATGGGGAAGGGATGGAGTTAGTGATGGGGAAGGGATGGAGTTAGTGATGGGGAAGGGATGGAGTTAGTGATGGGGAAGGGATGGCGTTAGTGATGGGGAATGGATGGAGTTAGTGATGGGGAAGGGATGGCGTTAGTGATGGGGAATGGATGGAGTTAGTGATGGGGAAGGGATGGCGTTAGTGATGGGGAATGGATGGAGTTAGTGATGGGGAAGGGATGGAGTTAGTGATGGGGAAGGGATGGAGTTAGTGATGGGGAAGGGATAGAGTTAGTGATGGGGAAGGGATGGAGTTAGTGATGGGGAAGGGATGGAGTTAGTGATGGGGAAGGGATGGAGTTAGTGATGGGGAAAGGATGGAGTTAGTGATGGGGAATGGATGGAGTTAGTGATGGGGAAGGGATGGAGTTAGTGATGGGGAAGGGATGAGTTAGTGATGGGGAAGGGATGAGTTAGTGATGGGGAAGGGATGGAGTTAGTGATGGGGAAGGGATGGAGTTAGTGATGGGAACAGGGATGGAGTTAGTGATGGGGAAGGGATGGAGTTAGTGATGGGAACAGGGATGGAGTTAGTGATGGGAACAGGGATGGAGTTAGTGATGGGGAAGGGATGGAGTTAGTGATGGGAACAGGGATGGAGTTAGTGATGGGGAAGGGATGGAGTTAGTGATGGGGAAGGGATGGAGTTAGTGATGGGAACAGGGATGGAGTTAGTGATGGGGAAGGGATGGAGTTAGTGATGGGGAAGGGATGGAGTTAGTGATGGGGAATGGATGGAGTTAGTGATGGGGAAGGGATGGAGTTAGTGATGGGGAAGGGATGGAGTTAGTGATGGGGAAGGGATGGAGTTAGTGATGGGGAAGGGATGGAGTTAGTGATGGGAAGGGATGGAGTTAGTGATGGGGAAGGGATGGAGTTAGTGATGGGGAATGGATGGAGTTAGTGATGGGGAAGGGATGGCGTTAGTGATGGGGAATGGATGGAGTTAGTGATGGGGAAGGGATGGAGTTAGTGATGGGGAAGGGATGGAGTTAGTGATGGGGAAGGGATGGAGTTAGTGATGGGGAAGGGATGGAGTTAGTGATGGGAAGGGATGGAGTTAGTGATGGGGAAGGGATGGAGTTAGTGATGGGGAAGGGATGAATTAGTGATGGGGAAGGGATGGAGTTAGTGATGGGGAAGGGATGGAGTTAGTGATGGGGAAAGGATGGAGTTAGTGATGGGGAATGGATGGAGTTAGTGATGGGGAAGGGATGGAGTTAGTGATGGGGAAGGGATGAGTTAGTGATGGGGAAGGGATGAATTAGTGATGGGGAAGGGATGGAGTTAGTGATGGGGAAGGGATGGAGTTAGTGATGGGAACAGGGATGGAGTTAGTGATGGGGAAGGGATGGAATTAGTGATGGGAACAGGGATGGAGTTAGTGATGGGGAAGGGATGGAGTTAGTGATGGGGAAGGGATGGAGTTAGTGATGGGAACAGGGATGGAGTTAGTGATGGGGAAGGGATGGAGTTAGTGATGGGGAAGCGATGGAGTTAGTGATGGGGAAGGGATGGAGTTAGTGATGGGGAAGGGATGGAGTTAGTGATGGGGAAGGGATGGAGTTAGTGATGGGGAAGGGATGTATTTCCCGTCTGTTGGTGTTTGGAGACTGTGCCTGCTGTAGCTGCGTGTCACCAGCCAGCGGCAGCAATGCTCGGGATTTTTCCGACACACTAACGCTTGTAAAGGCCCAAAAACCGATTACTGAGGAGCTGAGGGAATAGAAAGTGCTGTGTTCACCAGCTCTGACAACCAGCTTAAAGGCAACTGAATACAACAAAATATTTCAGCTCCTACTGTGAGAAAACTTAGGCTGGAGATATGGCCATGAGGAGACTCTATATGGGTGTGGAGAATATTTGTTCTTCTGAATAACTCAGCTTTTCACAACTGCTTTTATAAATTAACCTTTTGAAATAGTTTTCTGCATCAAAGTGAGACCTTGCACTACTGAGAATAAAGTCATCAAGTGTTGGCATCAAGTACTCCCAGGGCAGGTACAGCACGGGTTAGATACAGAGTAAAGCTCCCTCTACACTGTCCCATCAAACACACCCAGGGCAGGTACAGCATGGGTTAGATACAGAGTAAAGCTCCCTCTACACTGTCCAATCAAACACTCCCAGGGCAGGTACAGCACGGGTTAGATACAGAGTAAAGCTCCCTCTACACTGTCGCATCAAGCACTCACAGGGCAGGTACAGCACAGGGATAGATACAGAGTAAAGCTTCCTCTATATTGTCCCATCAAACACACCCAGGGCAGGTACAGCACGGGTTAGATACAGAGTAAAGCTCCCTCTACACTGTCCCATCAAACACACCCAGGGCAGGTACAGCATGGGTTAGATACAGAGTAACGCTCCCTCTACACTGTCCCATCAAACACTCCCAGGGCAGGTACAGCACGGGTTAGATACAGAGTAAAGCTCCCTCTACACTGTCCCATCAAACACTCCCAGGGCAGGTACAGCACAGGTTAGATACAGAGTAAAGCTCCCTCTACACTGTTCCCATGAAACACACCCAGGGCCGGTACAGCACGGGTACAGCATGGGTTAGATACAGAGTAAAGCTCCATATACACTGTCCCATCAAACACTCCGAGGGCAGGTACAGCACGGGTTAGATACAGAGTAAAGCTCCCTCTACACTGTCCCATCAAACAATCCCAGGGCAGGTACAGCACGGGTTAGATACAGAGTAAAGCTCCCTCTACACTGTCCCATCAAACACTGCCAGGGCAGGTACAGCACAGGTTAGATACAGAGTAAAGCTCCCTCTACACTGTCCCATCAAAAACTCCCAGGGCAGGTACAGCACGGGTTAGATACAGAGTAAAGCTCCCGCTGCACTGTCCCATCAGACACTCCTAGGGCAGGTACAGCACGGGTTAGATACAGTGTAAAGCTCCCTCTACACTGTCCCATCAAACACTCCCAGGGCAGGTACAGCACGGGTTAGATACAGAGTAACACTCCCTCTACACTGTCCCATCAAACACTCCCAGGGCAGGTACAGCACGGGTTAGATACAGAGTAAAGCTCCCTCTACACTGCCTCCATCAAACACTCCCAGGGCAGGTACAGCACGGGTTAGATACAGAGTAAAGCTCCCTCTACACTGTCCCATCAAACACTCCCAGGGCAGGTACAGCACGGGTTAGATACAGAGTAAAACTCCCTCTATACTGTCCCATTGAACACTCCCAGGGCAGGTACAGCACGGGTTAGATACAGAGTAAAGCTCCCTCTACGCTGTCCCCATCAAACACGCCCAGGGCAGGTACAGCACGGGTTAGATACAGAGTAAATCTCCATATACACTGTCCCATCAAACACTCCCAGGGCAGGTACAGCACCGTTTAGATACAGGGTAAAGCTCCCTCTACACTGTCCCATCAAACACTCCGAGGGCAGGTACAGCACGGCTTAGATACAGGGTAAAGCCCCCTCTACACTGTCCCATCAAACACTCCCAGGGCAGGTACAGCACGGGTTAGATACAGTACACTGTCCCATCAAACACTCCGAGGGCAGGTACAGCATGGGTTAGATACAAGGTAAAGCTCACTCTACACTGTCCCATCAAACACTCCCAGGGCAGGTACAGTACGGGTTAGATACAGAGTAAAGCGCCCTCTGCACTGTCCCATCAAACACTCGCAGGGCAGGTACAGCATGGGTTAGATACAGAATAAAGCTCCCACTACACTGTCGCATCAAACACTCCCAGGACAGGTACAGCACGGGTTAGATACAGAGTAACGCTCCCTCTACACTGTCCCATCAAACACTCCCATGGCAGGTACAGCACGGGTTAGATACAGAGTAAAGCTCACTCTACACTGTCCCCATCAAACACTCCCAGGGCAGGTACAGCATGGGTTAGATACAGAGTAAATCTCCATATACACTGTCCCATCAAACACTCCCAGGGCAGGTACAGCATCGGTTAGATACAGGGTAAAGCTCACTCTACACTGTCCCATCAAACACTCCCAGGGCAGGTACAGTACGGGTTAGATACAGAGTAAAGCACCCTCTACACTGTCCCATCAAACACTCCCAGGGCAGGTACAGCATGGGTTAGATACAGAATAAAGCTACCACTACACTGTCGCATCAAACACTCCCAGGACAGGTACAGCACGGGTTAGATACAGAGTAAAGCTCCCTCTGCACTGTCCCCATCAAACAAACCCAAGGCAGGTACAGCACGGGTTAGATACAGAGTAAATCTCCCTCTACACTGCCCATCAAACACTCCGAGAGCAGGTACAGCACTAGTTAGATACAGTGTTAAGCTCCCTCTACACTGTCCCATCAAACACTCCCAGGGCAGGTACAGCACGGGTTAGATACAGAGTAAAGCTCCCTCTACACTGTCCTATCAAACACTCCCACGGCAGGTACAGCATGGGTTTGATATAGCGTAACGCTCCCTCTGCACTGTCCCATTAAACACTCCCAGGGCAGGTATAGCACGGGATAGATACAGAGTAAGGCACCCTCTTCACTGTCCCATCAAACACTCCAAGCCAGGTACAGCAAGGGTTAGATAGAGAGTAAAGCTCCCTCTACACTGCCCCATCAAACACTCCCAGGGCAGGTACAGCAAGGATTAGATAGAGTAAAGCTACCTCAGCACTGCCCCATCACACACACCCAGGGCAGGTACAGCATGGGTTAGATACAGAGTAAAGCTCCCTCTACACTGTCCCATCAAACACTCCCAGGGCAGGTACAGCATGGGTTAGATACGGAGTAAAGCTCTGCCTACACTGTGCCATCAAACACTCCCAGGGCAGGTACAGCACGGGTTATGTTGTGTTTGAACCGCTATACACAACTACATAAAATAATAAAGCAGCAGAGACTGAGAATAACTTCAAGTGATCTTTACTGGTTAACTGGAACTTTGGCACTGACTATACAAATCGATACGCGTCTGTTATATACGCTCGCAACTAAGGACGTACATCCGCAAAACAAGTAGTCCCTTTAATGTTGTATACATTACACTTCCTCCCCCTTTAGTTTAATAGTATATTAACGCAAAATTTCTATGATTAACATACAGAGCCTGTCTTTAGAGTAACCTTTTTGTTTTCATAAAAGTAACAAAATTCAAATTCCAACATAACATTTTATTTTGTCAACAGCCCTTTTACAAGTCAAATCTCTGGGGAGGCCTCCTCTGCCTTTCTGGGTAACGTCTCTCCAGGCTCTTTTGCTTTGGGGAATGAGGCTGTATAGGTACAGGTGCATCAGGTGAGCTAGCAGCACAGGTCGAGCTCTCAGCTGTGGATGAGGCTGGTGCTGATGCTGATGAATCAGGAGTGTCTGTTTCCATGTCAGGTGAGTCTGGGCGAGGTATAGGGGTGTTTTTCACCTGAACATCCAGAATTTGGTCCACATGACGTCTCAAAACGTTCTCTCCCACATCCACAGTATACATCAGTGTCCCCTCTCTTGTGGATATTATCCCTGGTTGCCACTTTTCTGTCCGGAAATCACGAGCAAAAACTGACTGTCCCACACTGAAGCTTCTTGTTGGCTTAGCATTCAAATGTTTGAACTGTTTGTTCTCTACATCACGACGTACATTCGGTTTAAGAAGGTCCATGCGAGATCTCAAGTTCCTGTTCAGAAACATCATCGCTGGAGTCTGATTAGTGGCTGCGTGTACTGCGTTCCGATAAGCAAAGAGGAAATTGTCTATCTTGTGTTGCAGTGGTAGATTCTCGCTGTACATTGCTTTGATGGCCTTCTTGAAAGTCTGTACGAATCTTTCTGCCAAGCCATTTGTAGCTGGATGGTACGGGGCAGATGCGTAGTGCTTGATTCCATTTTTCCTCATGAAACCTTGGAATTCGTCAGAGACAAATTGTCGTCCATTGTGTGTGCAGATTTGTTCTGGTAGGCCATTTCTAGCGAACATGGTCCTCAGAACTGAAATGGTCTTTTCAGATGTGGTTAATTTCATGTTAATGACCTCGGGCCATTTGGAATGTGCATCGACTGCAATCAAGAACATGGAGTCCATGAACGGTCCAGCAAAGTCGATGTGCACACGTTGCAAGAGTGATGAGGGCCATTCCCATGGATGGAGAGGCGCTTGTGGTGGTGCGTTCTGGACCTATTGACATCCTGAGCAGCTCTTTGTCAGGTCCTCGATCTGTTTGTCAATTCCCGGCCACCACACGTATCCACGGGCAAGGCTTTTCATCTTTACCGTATCTAAGTGGCCTTCATGCAGTTCATCTAGCACTCGGTTATGAAGCTTGGGAGGAATCACAACTCATGAGCTGCACATCAGTGTTCCCCGACACACTGATAACTGCTCCCTCCTAGCTGAGAATGCTGGAAACAATGAGTCAGCATGCGCTGGCCATCCCTTCACAGTGATGTCATAAACTTTTGACAATGTAGGGTCATTGCGTGTTTCTCTTTCAATGAGGGAGTTTGTCACTGGTAGCTGCTCAACTATTGTTGTGTGAAATACCTCTGCTGAGTCAACTGTTGTAGTTTCCTCTGAGGTCGGCAGTGGTAAACATGACAAACCATCGGCATTGCCATGTTACTTGGTCCCCTTGTATTCAATGTCATACAGGTAAGCCCTTAGGAAGAGTGACCATCGCTGCAGCCATTGTGCCGTCATCACTGGAACGCCCTTCCTTGGGTTGAATATTGAAATGAGAGGCTGGTGGTCAGTTAACAGTGTAAACTGTTGACCATACAAGTAGTGGTTGAATTTCTTGACTCCCCACACAAGGCTGAGGGCCTCTCGGTCAATCTGTGCATAATTGCGTTCAGCTGTAGTCAATGATCTTGAGGCAAAGGCTATTGGTCTTTCTGAGCCATCTGGGAACTTATGTGACAACACGGCACCAATGCCATGGGGTGAAGCATCACATGCCAGTCGAATAGGTAAGGATAGGTCAAAGTGAGCTAGCACCTCTTCTGAAGTAATGAGTCTTTTACTCTCTTGAAAAGCTTGTTCACAGCTGTCTCTCCACTTCCATTGTGACCCTGTCTGTAGCAGTGCATTTAGTGGATGTAACACTGTGGATAGGTTGGGCAAGAACGTGTGATAGTAGTTCACCAGTCCAAGATATGATCTCAACTGAGACACATTTTCAGGTGTTGGTGCATTAATCACAGCTTCAATCTTGTCTGGAGACTTGTGTAAACTGTCCTTGTCAATCACATGTCCACAGTATGAGATTTCCTTTTTGAAAAACTCACACTTGTCTCGGTTCGCTCGGAGCCCATACTCCCGTAACCTGATGAGCACCTGTTCAAGGTTGGAAAGGTGGTCGTTGTCATTCTTGCCAGTAATGATGATGTCATCAAGATAACATTGAGTACCTGGGTTCTCCTGCAGGACTTGGTCCATTGCCCTTTGCCAGATTGCAGGAGCTAATGCTATTCCGAAAGCCAGCCGATTGTACTGGTAAAGGCCTTTGTGCGTATTTATTGTCAGGTACTTCTTTGATGCATCATCAATTTTCATTTGGAGATAGGCCTGGGCCAAGTCAATCTTTGTGAAGCGTTCCCCTCTTGACAGGGAAGCAAAGATGTCCTCAATGCGAGGCAATGGGTACTGTACTGTGTGGAGGACTGGGTTAACAGTCACTTTAAAGTCTCCGCAGATGCGCACTTTTCTTGGCTTTCCTGGTTTTGTGCTGGAGGTTTTCTTCATCACTGGAACTATAGGTGTGGCCCATTCACTCCAATCCACCTTGGACAGGACCCCTAACTGCTCCAAGTTCTCCAGCTCTGCTTCTACTGAAGTGCGAATTGCATAAGGCACTGGTCTGGCCTTGTGGAACTTTGGATTTGCGTTCTCCTCAATCTTAATTTTTGCTTTCATGCCCTTAAGTGTTCCTATTCCCTTCTTGAACACTTCCTGAGAGTCAGAGAGTATTTGTGACAGTCTCTCAGGAGTGGCGTTACTGTCCTCCTTTGCTGACACAAACAGTGCTTGGATGGTGTGCCAATCCAACTGTATTTTCCTGAGCCATTCGCGTCCCAGCAATGGTGGTCCTCCATTTTTCAGTACATAGGGGTTCAATTGTGGTATTTTTTTTTCTTTGTATGTCACTGTCACTTTTATTTTACCTTTGGGGCACACTCTTTGTCCTGTGTATGTCTTTATCAGTACTTTAGTTGGCCTTAGTGGTATGTGTGAAAATAGTCGTTTGTAGTCATGCACAGAGATCACTGTTAAAGCTGAGCCTGTGTCCAACTCCATTTTCAGCCTAACTCCTGCCACTTCTAGAGTGATCCATATTATTCTGTGATCCTCTGTCTCTTTCACACTGTGTAGTTTCAGACAAGCCAAATCCTCTTCCTCTGAGTCTGTGTCACTTTTTTTTATCTGAACTGTTTCCAGTCACGTGGTGTACCTTCTTGTATCTTTCTTTGAAAGGTTTCTTGTTTTCAGTCACTTGATGTACCTTCTTGTTATTCTGTATTTATCAGTTTTCTGCTTCTTATTTGCTTTGCAGACGCTTTCAATGTGCCCTTGTCTGCCACATTGTCTGCAGTCTTTGTCTTTAAACCAACAGCCATTGTGGTCATGTGACATTTTGCCACAGCGATAACACTTCTTTTCTTGTTTCAGTGACATTTTATTAGTTGAATATTCCAGGGATTTTTGTTGAATTTCTAAAGCGCCACGTGCTGCTGCTTCCATTGATATTGCGATACTCAGAGCCTTCTCCAATGTGAGGTCTTTTTTAGACAGGAGCTTCTTTTGTATGCTTTCATTTTGCATGCCACACACAAATCTGTCCCTCAATGCATCTGATAAGCCCACTCCAAATTGGCAATGTTCTGATAATTTGCGCAACTTTGCCAAATATTCAGAAATGCTTTCATTTTTGCTGTGGTTCCGTTTATGGAATTTAAATCTTTCAGCTATGAGCAGTGGTTTGGGGCTTAAATGGTCTTGGAGTGTGTTCACTATTTGTTTGAATGTTTTGTTTGCTGGCATTTCAGGGGTTAATAAACTACGTAGCAGCCCATATGTCTTTGCGCCCATAACACTCAGCAAAACAGTGGCTTTCTTTTCTACCTCCACTCCGTTAGCCTCAGAGAACAACTCCACTCTTTCAATGTGAGTTGCCCAGTCTTCAATGCTGCTATCAAATGCTGCATTAGTGCCGCTCATCGCCATTTTTTTTTTCCAAACCCGTTTTTCTTTCTTTACTAGTTAGCTAGCGTCATGCAAGTCACTGTGCACTTTTCACTTGACGTACGTATCCCCTGCCTAGCTTAGCAAGCGGGCTCCGTTTTCTCTGCCTTCTCGCTCCTTTCTTCCAAGTTTCGGTGTCCTCTGGATGTGATGCCAGAATAGGATGATGTAGGTTCTTAATTCTCATCGCCAATTTGTTGTGTTTGTACCGCTATACACAACTACATAAAATAATAAAGCAGCAGAGACTGAGAGTAACTTCAAGTGATCTTTACTGGTTAACTGGAACTTCGGCACAGGCTATACAAATCGGTACGCGTCTGTTATATACACTCGCAACTAAGGATGTACATCCGCAAAACAAGTAGTCCCTTCAATGTTGTATACATTACAGGTTAGATACAGAGTAAAGCTCCCTCTACACTGTACCATCAAACACTCCCAGGGCAGCTACAGCACGGGTTAGATACAGAGTAAAGCTCCCTCTACACTGGCCCATCAAACACTCCCAGGGCAGGTATAGCACGAGGTTAGATACAGAGAAAAGCTCCCTCTACACTGTCCCATCAAACACTCCCAGGGCAGGTACAGCACGGGTTAGATACAGAGTAAAGCTCCCTCTACACTGGCCCATCAAACACTCCCAGGGCAGGTACAGCACAGGTTAGATACAGAGTAACGCTCCCTCCACACTGTCCCATCAAACACTCCCAGGGCAGCTACAGCACGGGTTAGATACAGAGTAAAGCTCCCTCTACACTCTCCCATCAAAATCTCCCAGGGCAGCTACAGCATGGGTTTGATACAGAGTAAAGCTCCCTCTACACTGTCCCATCAAACACTCCCTGGGCAGGTACAGCACTGGTTAGATACAGAGTAAACTCCCTCTACACTGTCCCATCAAACACTCCCAGGGCAGGTACAGCGCGGGTTAGATACAGAGTAAAGCTCCCTCTACACTGCCCCATCAAACACTCCCAGGACAGGTACAGCATGGGTTAGATACAGAGTAAAGCTCCCTCTACACTGCCCCATCAAACACTCCCAGGGCAGGGGCAGCACGGGTTAGATACAGAGTAAAGCTCCCTCTACACTGTCCGATCAAACACTCCCAGGGCAGTTACAGTACGGGTTAGATACAGAGTAAAGCTCCCTCTACACTGTCCCATCAAACACTCCCAGGGCAGGTACAGCACGGGTTAGATACAGAGTAAAGCTCCCTCTACACTGTCCCATCAAACACTCCCAGGGCAGCGACAGCACGGGTTAGATACAGAGTTAAGCTCCCTCTACACTGTCCCATCAAACACTCCCAGGGCAGGTACAGCACAGGTTAGATACAGAGTAAAGCTCCCTCCGCACTGTCCCATCAAACACTCCCAGGTCAGGTACAGCACGGGTTAGATACAGAGTAAAGCTCCCTCTACACTGTCCCATCAAACACTCCCAGGGCAGGTACAGCACAGGTTAGATACAGAGTAACGCTCCCTCCACACTGTCCCATCAAACACTCCCAGGGCAGCTACAGCACGGGTTAGATACAGAGTAAAGCTCCCTCTACACTCTCCCATCAAAATCTCCCAGGGCAGCTACAGCATGGGTTTGATACAGAGTAAAGCTCCCTCTACACTGTCCCATCAAACACTCCCTGGGCAGGTACAGCACTGGTTAGATACAGAGTAAACTCCCTCTACACTGTCCCATCAAACACTCCGAGGGCAGGTACAGCGCGGGTTAGATACAGAGTAAAGCTCCCTCTACACTGCCCCATCAAACACTCCCAGGACAGGTACAGCATGGGTTAGATACAGAGTAAAGCTCCCTCTACACTGCCCCATCAAACACTCCCAGGGCAGGGGCAGCACGGGTTAGATACAGAGTAAAGCTCCCTCTACACTGTCCGATCAAACACTCCCAGGGCAGTTACAGTACGGGTTAGATACAGAGTAAAGCTCCCTCTACACTGTCCCATCAAACACTCCCAGGGCAGGTACAGCACGGGTTAGATACAGAGTAAAGCTCCCTCTACACTGTCCCATCAAACACTCCCAGGGCAGCTACAGCACGGGTTAGATACAGAGTTAAGCTCCCTCTACACTGTCCCATCAAACACTCCCAGGGCAGGTACAGCACAGGTTAGATACAGAGTAAAGCTCCCTCTGCACTGTCCCATCAAACACTCCCAGGGCAGGTACAGCACGGGTTAGATACAGAGTAAAGCTCCCTCTACACTGTCCCACCAAACACTCCCAGGACAGGGACACCACAGGTTAGATACAGAGTAAAGCTCCCTCTACACTGCCCCATCAAACACTCCCAGGGCAGGTACAGCACAGGTTAGATTCAGAGTAAAGCTCCCTCTACACTGTCCCATCAAACACTCCCAAGACAGGTACAGCACAGGTTAGATACAGAGTAAAGCTCCCTCTACACTGTCCCATCAAACACTCCCAGGGCAGGTACAGCACAGGTTAGATACAGAGTAACGCTCCCTCCACACTGTCCCATCAAACACTCCCAGGGCAGCTACAGCACGGGTTAGATACAGAGTAAAGCTCCCTCTACACTCTCCCATCAAAATCTCCCAGGGCAGCTACAGCATGGGTTTGATACAGAGTAAAGCTCCCTCTACACTGTCCCATCAAACACTCCCTGGGCAGGTACAGCACTGGTTAGATACAGAGTAAACTCCCTCTACACTGTCCCATCAAACACTCCCAGGGCAGGTACAACGCGGGTTAGATACAGAGTAAAGCTCCCTCTACACTGCCCCATCAAACACTCCCAGGACAGGTACAGCATGGGTTAGATACAGAGTAAAGCTCCCTCTACACTGTCCGATCAAACACTCCCAGGGCAGTTACAGTACGGGTTAGATACAGAGTAAAGCTCCCTCTACACTGTCCCATCAAACACTCCCAGGGCAGGTACAGCACGGGTTAGATACAGAGTAAAGCTCCCTCTACACTGTCCCATCAAACACTCCCAGGGCAGCTACAGCACGGGTTAGATACAGAATAAAGCTCCCTCTACACTGTCCCATCAAACACTCCCAGGGCAGGTACAGCACAGGTTAGATACAGAGTAAAGCTCCCTCTGCACTGTCCCATCAAACACTCCCAGGGCAGGTACAGCACGGGTTAGATACAGAGTAAAGCTCCCTCTACACTGTCCCACCAAACACTCCCAGGACAGGGACACCACAGGTTAGATACAGAGTAAAGCTCCCTCTACACTGCCCCATCAAACACTCCCAGGGCAGGTACACCACGGGTTAATCAGTGAGTGAAGGTAAGATGTTAAACCAAGGCCCCGTTTGCCCTCTCGGTTTCCTGCAAAAGATCCCAGAGCTCTATTTTGAAAAAAGCTGGGGATTTCTAGCCGGTGTCCTTGTTAATATTTACCCCTCAACCAATATCATTAAAACAGTTTTCTCTGGTCATTAACACACTGCTGGTTATGGGATCTTTCTGTGTGCAAATTGACTGCAACGTTAACTACATTGCAACAGTGACTACACTTCAAAAGTACATCATTGACTGTGAAGCACCTTTGGACATGCGATGGATGTGAAAGTCCTTTCACCAGTCTGGGCTGGATTGGAACCTGATCCCAGGTATGAAGGGCCAGTGTTTCATAAGAACATAAGAAATAGGAGCAGGAGTAGGCCAATCGGCCCCTTGAGCCTGCTCCGCCATTCAATAAAATTATGGCTGATCTGATCCTAACCGCCAACCCACTATCACAGAACCATCTCCTGAATCTAACAGAATTAGACACACGAAATAGGAGCAGGATCAGGCTACACGACCCCTGGGCCCGCTCCACTACCCACAGGGCCATGACCGATCCGAACCTAGACTCATGTCCAAATTCCTGCCCGCTCCCTGTAACCCTTAATTCCCTTTACTTCTAGGAAACTGTCTATTTCAGTTTTAAATTTATTTAATGATGTAGCTTCTACAGCTTTTTGGGGCAGCATATTCCATGGACCTACCACCCTCTGAGTGAAGTAGTTCCTCCTCATCTCAGTTTTGAAAGAGCAGCCCCTTATTCTAAGACTATGCCCCCTAGTTCTAGTTTCACCCATCATCGGGAACATTTCCCCGCATCCACCCGATCCAACCCCTTCACAATCTTATATGTTTCAATAAGATCGCCTCTCATTCTTCTGAACTCCAATGAGTAGAGTCCCAATCTACTCAACCCCTCCTCATATGTCCATCCCCTCATCCCTGGGATTAACCGAGTGAACCTTCTTTGTACTGACTCGAGAGCAAGTATGTCCTTTCTTAAGTATGGACACCAAAATTGTACGCAGTATTCCAGCTGCGGTCTCACCAATACCTTGTACAACTGAAGCAATACCTCCCTATTTTTATATTCTATCCCCCTAGCAATGAAAGCCAACATTCCATTGGCCTTCTTAATCACTTGCTGCACCTGCATACTAACCTTTTGAGTTTCGTGCACCAGGACCCCCAGATCCCTTTGTACTTCAGTACTTTCCAGTTTCTTGCCATTAAGATAATAACTTGCTCTACGATTTTTCCTGCCAAAGTGCATAACCTCACACTTTCCAGTATTGTATTCCATCTGCCAAATCTCTGCCCACTTACTTAGCCTGTCGATGTCCCCTTGCAGGTTTTTTATGTCCTCCTCACTCACTACTTTCCCTCCCATCTTAGTATCATCTGCAAACTTTGATATGTTATACTCGGTCCCCTCCTCCAAATCGTTAATATAGATTGAAAAGAGTTGGGGACCCAGCACTGACCCCTGCAGAACACCACTAGTTACTGATTGCCAGTCTGAGAATGAACCATTTATCCCAACTCGCTGCCTTCTGTTAGATAGCCAATCCTCTATCCATGCCAGAATATTACCCCCAATCCCGTGATTTTTTTATCTTAAGCAATAATCTTTTGTGTGGCACCTTGTCAAATGCCTTTTGGAAGTCTAAATACACTACGTCCACTGGTTCCCCTTTATCCACCCTATATGTTACTTCCTCAAAGAACCCCAGCAAATTTGTCAAACATGACTTCCCCTTCATAAAACCATGCTGACTTTGTCCTATTAAATTATGATTATCCAAATGTCCTGTTACTGTCTCCTTAATAATGGACTCCAAAATTTTACCTACCACAGATGTTAGGCTAACCGGTCTATAGTTTCCAGCCTTCTGTCTACTGCCCTTTTTAAATAAGGGTATTACATTAGCAGTTTTCCAGTCTGCCGGGACCTTTGCCGAGTCCAGGGAGTTTTGGAAAATTATTACCAATGCATCCACAATCCCTACCGCCACTTCCCTCAAGATGCTAGGATGTAAGCCATCAGGTCCAGGTGATTTTGCCATCTCCATATTTCCCACCATTAATTTCCCGGTCTCATCCTCTAAGGGACCAACATTTACTATAGCCACCCTTTTTCTTTTTATATAACTATAAAAACTCTTACTATCTGTTTTTATATTTTTTGCTAATTTACTTTCATAATCTATCTTCCCTTTCTTAATCAATCTTTTTGTTATTTTTTGCTGTCTTTTAAAGTTTTCCCAATCCTCTATCCTCCCACTAGATTTGGCTACCTTATATGCCCTTGTTTTTAGTCGAATACTATCCTTAATTTCTTTACTTAGCCACGGATGGCTGTCTTTTCTTTTACACCCTTTTCTTCTCAGTGGAATATATAGTTTTTGGAAGTTATAAAATAACTCCTTAAATGTACACCACTGATCATGTATCGTCTTACCCTTTAATCTATTTTCCCAATCCACTCTATTCAATTCCGCTCTCATACCTTCATAGTCTCCTTTATTCAAGCTTAGCACGCTTGTTTGAGATCCAACCTTCTCACCCTCTAATTGAATATGGAATTCAACCATGTTATGGTCACTCATTCCAAGGGGATCCTTTACGAGGACATTTTTAATTAATCCTGTCTCGTTACACAGGACCAGATCTAAGGTTGCTTGCCCCCTGGTCGGTTCAGTTACATACTGCTCAAGAAACCCATCCCTAATACACTCAATGAACTCATCCTCAAGGCAGCCCTGCCCAATTTGATTTGTCCAATTAATATGATAGTTAAAATCCCCCATAATTATAGATGTTCCCTTATTACAAGCCTCAACTATTTCCTGATTGATATTCCGTCCAACAGAGTTGCCACTGTTCGGAGGCCTATAGATTACGCCCACTCGTGTTTTTTTCCCCTTATTATTCCTTACCTCCACCCAAACTGTTTCATTATCCTGATCTTTTGACCCAATATAATTTCTCTGTATTACAGTGATTCCTTCCTTTATTAACATAGGCACCCCACCTCCCCTTCCTTCCTGCCTGTCCTTCCTGATCGTTAAATAACCTGGTATGTTTAATTCCCAGGCATTGTCACCCTGCAGCCATGTTTCTGTAATGGCCACAAGATCATACCCATATGTAGTAATTTGTGCCATTAACTCGTCTATTTTGTTACGAATGCTACGTGCATTCAGAGAGAGAACTTTCAAAGATGTTTTGTGACACTTAGTTCCTGCTTTTGCCCTTTTTATTACTTTACCTTTTACTCCATACCTTCTGCCCCTTCCTGACACGCTCTGGTTTTTAATTTCCCCACTGCTACCTAAGTCTATGACCTTCTCTGTTGTCATTTTTATTATTTGCTCTCTAGGAACCTCCCCCCCACTAGTTAGTTTAAAGCCCTCTCTACAGCCCTAGTTATATGATCCGCCAGGACTCTAGTCCCAGCACTGGCCAAGTGAAGCCCATCCCAACGGAACAGCTCCCTCCTGCCCCAGTACTGGTGCCAGTGTCCCAGGAAGCAAAACCCATTTCTCCCACACCAGTCTTTGAGCCACGCATTTAACTCTCTAATTTTATTTGTCCTAGCCAAATTCGCTCGTGGCTCAGGTAATAATCCAGAGATTATTATCCTTGTGGTTCTGCTTTTTAATTTGGCCCCTAGCTGCTCAAACTCCCTCAGCAGAACCTCCTTCCTTGTCCTATCTATGTCGTTGGTACCAACATGGACCACGACAACTGGATCCTCCCCCTCCCACTCCAAGTTTCTCTCTAGTCCAGAGGAGATGTCCTTAACACTGGCACCGGGCAGGCAACACAGCCTTCGGGACTCTCGCTCTCGGCAGCAAATAACTCTATCTATCCCCCTAACGATACTATCCCCTACCACTACAACATTTCTTTTAACTCCCCCCACTTGAATGGCCCCCCGCTCCACGGTGCTGTGGCCAGGTTGCTCATCCTCCCCGCAGTCCCTGTTCCCATCCTCACAGGGAGTAAGAGCCTCGAACCTGTTGGACAAGTGCAAGGGCTGCGACTCCTCCAACACTACCTCCTGGATCCCCGTACCTGCCTCACTTCTAGTCACACCATCCTGACCCTGGCCACGGACTACATCTGAATTAATTAATCTAATTGGTGTGAATACGTCGTGATACACAGAGTCCAGGTAACTCTCCCACTCCCTGATGTGTCTCAGTGTTTGAAGCTCGGACTCCAGCTCTTCAACACGGAGCCGGAATTCCTCGAGCAGCCAACAGTTACTGCAAATGTGATCACCGTGAGCATCAATGGTGTCCACCAGCTCCCACATATTGCAGCAGCAACACATCACCTGATCTCCCATTCTATGTAATTAATTAAATTTATTAATATTATTCTTAAATACCCTCTGCCCCGATTCTAGATGGTGAATATCACACCTTAGAAACTATAAACCAAAGAGATTTAAGCTTAAAAAGGGAGAAATACTTACCAACTAATCACTTACCCGCTTTCTGGTGACGTCACACTTGGATTACTTTTTACCTCTCTCCTTCCCTCCGAGTTCCAAGATTGGAGATTGGTACACCTTACCTGGTCTCTGGGGCCTTTATACAGCCACTCAGCCAGCGATTCCTGCCGATTTTCGCACTGAGGCCTTACCTGGGTCTCGGGAGCCTTTATACAGCCGCTCAGCCAGCGATTCCCGCCGATTCTCGCATTGAGGCCTCACCACCCCAGCCCGTGCCTATCTGACCATTGCTCCAATAACTCACTGTTTGTCACTCCAGATTGATGGGTCCTGAAGGTTGGCAGGTTGTCTCCGAGCGCGGCTGATAATTGTGAGACTGAAAAATGACAGTGAAATACGGTTACTTTTCATTTCTGACCCAATTTGTACTCAATGCTCACACCAAAACTAATATTAATAAGCAAAGTTAGTCCGTTATCTCACAGGGTGTTTCAATGGATCTAAATCTACAATCAATAGCATTACTGCACTTTCTGTAGTGCAGGAGCTATTCCAGATCAGGGCCAGTGCCAGTGCCAGTGACAGTGACAGTGCCAGTGACAGTGCTTGAGACAGTGACAGTGACAGTGACAGGGCCAGTGACAGTGACAGTGCCAGTGACAGTGACAGGGCCAGTGACAGTGACAGGGCCAATGACAGGGCCAGCGACAGTGACAGTGACAGGGCCACTGACAGTGCCAGTGCCAGTGCTAGTGACAGTGACAGTTCCAGTGACAGGGCCAGTGACAGGGCCAGTGACAGTGACAGGGCCAGTGACAGTGACAGGGCCAGTGACAGTGACAGGGCCAGTGACAGTGACAGGGCCAGTGACAGTGACAGTGACAGGGCCAGTGACAGTGACAGGGCCAGTGACAGTGACAGGGCCGGTGACAGGGCCAGTGACAGTGACAGTGACAGGGCCACTGACAGTGCCAGTGCCAGTGCCAGTGCTAGTGACAGTGACAGTTCCAGTGACAGGGCCAGTGACAGGGCCAGTGACAGTGACAGGGCTAGTGACAGTGACAGTGAGAGAGCCAGTGACAGGGCCAGTGCCAGTGACAGGGCCAGTGACAGGGCCAGTGCCAGTGACAGGGCCAGTGACTGTGAGCTGCGGAATGGGATCAGTGGGACGGTGAGCTGGGGAATGGGATCAGTGGGACGGTGAGCTGGGGATTGGGATCAGTGGGCCGGTGAGCTGGGGAATGGGACCAGTGGGACGGTGAGCTGGGGATTGGGATCAGTGGGCCAGTGAGCTGGGGAATGGGATCAGTGGGACGGTGAGCTGGGGAATGGGATCAGTGGGACGGTGAGCTGGGGAATGGGATCAGTGGGACGGTGAGCTGGGAATGGGATCAGTGGGACGGTGAGCTGGGGAATGGGATCAGTGGGACGGTGAGCTGGGGATTGGGATCAGTGGGACGGTGAGCTGGGGTTTGGGATCAGTGGGACGGTGAGCTGGGGATTGGGATCAGTGGGACGGTGAGCTGGGGATTGGGATCAGTGGGACGGTGAGCTGGGGTTTGGGATCAGTGGGACCGTGAGCTGGGGAATGGGATCAGTGGGACGGTGAGTTGGGGAATGGGATCAGTGGGACAGTGAGCTGGGGAATGGGATCAGTGGGACGGTGAGCTGGGGAATGGGATCAGTGGGATGTTGAGCTGGGGATTGGGATCAGTGGGACAGTGAGCTGGGGAATGGGATCAGTGGGACGGTGAGCTGGGGATTGGGATCAGTGGGACGGTGAGCTGGGGAATGGGATCAGTGAGGTCATGAACTGGGCCTGTGCTTCAGAACCGGTCATGGGTCAAACGAACCTACGATTAGATTATGCTTGTACGAGAAATGTTGAAAAATAACAGTTTGTTTCGAAAATAAAACTGACTTCTCCTTTTTCGCACAATCTCTACAAACTCATATCATGTCTATCCTCAGAACTTGAGCAGGTGATCCCCTAATTTGAACAGTTAATTTGGTTTTAGCGAGGCTGAGTGGATTAATCATAGAATTACAGAATGGTTACAGCACAGAAGGAGGCCATTCGGCCCATCATGCCCGTGCCAGCTCTCTCCAGGAGCACTTCAGCTCGTCCCATTCCCGTCCTTTCTCCGGAGCCCTGCAAATTTCTTTCCTTCAGGTTTCTCCAATTCCTTTTTGAAAGCCACGATTGAATCTGCCTCCACCAGCCTTTCAGGCAGTGCATTCCAGATCCTAACCACTCGCTGCGTAAACAAGTTATTCCTCATGTCGCCTTTGGGTCTTTTGCCAATCACCTTAAATCTGAGTCCTCTGGTTCTCGACCCTTCTGCCAATGGGAACAGTTTCTCTCTATCTACTCTGTCCAGACCCCTCATGATTTTGAACACCTCGATCAAATCTCCTCTCAACCTTCTCTGCTCTAAGGAGAACAATCCCAGCTTCTCCAGTCTATCCATGTAACTGAAGTTCCTCATCCCTGGAATTATTCTTGTAAATCTTTTCTGCACCCTCTCTAAGGCCTTCACATCCTTCCTAAAGTGCGGTGCCCAGAATTGGACACAATACTCCAGTTGAGGCCAAACCAGTATTTTATAAAGGTTCATCATAACGTCCTTGCTTTTGTATTTTATGCCTCTATTTATGAAGCCCAGGATCCCGTATGCTTTTTTAACCGCTTTCTCAACCTGCCCTGCCACCTTCAATGCTCTGTGCATATATACCCCCAGGTCTCTCCGTTCCTGCACTCCCTTTAGGATTGTACCCTTTAGTTTATATTGCCTCTCCTCATTCTTCCTACCAAAATGTATCACTTTGCACTTTTCTGCGTTAAACTTCATCTGCCGCGTGTCTGCCCATTCCACCAGCCTGTCTCTCTTCCTTCCTGAAGTCTATCACTCTCCTCCTCACTGTTCACTATACTTCCAAGTTTTGTGTCATCTGCAAATTTTGAAATTGTGCCCTGTACACCCAAGTCTAAGTCATTAACATAGATCAAAAAAAGCAATGGTCCGAGAACCGACCCCTGGGGAACACCACCCAGTCCGTGAAACCTTCCTCCAGTCCGAGAAACAACCGTTCACCACTACTCTCTGTTTCCTGTCACTTAGCCAATTACATTCCTGCCACGCTCCTCACATAGAGGTTGTGGGGAGGGGGTTGGAGGGATCCCTCTGCGGGATGTGCACAGTGGAGGAGGGGAAAGTGCACAGCATAAGAATATGGGCATTTGAGGTTATTTAGAGAGATGAGACATTGCAAGAGTTAAATGACCCGAGCTGTTTGGTAGAACGGTGTTCTGCAAAATCCACAGCTTTCGGACTCTCAGGATGATGAACAATTCCAATAGTCCTTGTTATTGCAAAAACTAATTGTTATTGCTAGAAGAGAGGGGAAACCAGTGTCGACAGCATTAGTTCTTACCTCTCCTGTCTACGGGAATGCGCTGAGTGCACGGTGGCATAGTGGTTAGCACTGTTGCCTCACAGCGCCAGGGACCCGGGTTCGAATCCGGCCTCGGGTGACTGTCTGTGTGGAGTTTGCACATTCTCCCCGTGTTTGCGTGGGTTTCCTCCGGGTGCTCCGGTTTCCTCCCACAGTCCAAAGATGTGCGGGTTAGGTTGATTGGCTATGATAAATTGACCCTTAGTGTTAGGGGGATTAAATACGTGGGGTTACGGGGATAGGGTGGGATATGTGTTGGTGTAGGGGTTACGGGGATCGGGTGGGATATGTGTCGGTGCAGGCTCGATGGGCCGAAATGGCCTCTATCTGCACTGTGGGGTTTCTGTGATTCTGTGCCTTGTTATCTTTGTTGAACTAAAACCAAATATAAATCCCTTTTACTAATTTGCAGCATTAACCTTTGCTAGATTGTAGTTTATGATTAAGTTTCCTGGCTGGCATGCAGTTTTATTTTTCTTTCCTTAGAATTAGTCAAGAGAAGCTGCTTAAGTTAAGGTTTATTTACAGTTAGAACTCTTGTCATCAACCATGGAAACAGAAACCAAGCACAGAGGAAGCTTGTGCTAACGTTAAAAAGCAGCTAATGGAGGCCCAAGACCTGTGCCTGGACACAGTAGTTGCTGTGCCCATGATTGGATGGATTTCTCTGCAGCAAGAAGGGGGGGAGGGGGAGGGGAGAGAGGGAGGGGGAGGGGGAGGGAGCGGGAGGGGAATGAGAGGGGGAAGGGGAGGGGGGAGTGAGAGGGGGAGGGAGGGGGAGGGAAACATAGAAACATAGAAGATAGGAGCAGGAGTAAGCCATTCGGCCCCTCGAGCCTGCTCCGCCATTCAATGAGATCATGGCTGATCATCCAAATTCAGTACCCTGTCCCTGTTTTCTCCCCATATCCCTTGATCCCTTTAGCCTCAAGAAACATATCTAACTCCTTCTTGAATATATTTAATGAATTGGCCTCAACTGCCTTCTTTGGCAGAGAATTCCACAGGTTCACCACTCTCTGGTTGAAGAAATTCCTCCTCATCTCTGTCCTAAATGGCTTACCCCTTACCTTTAGACTGTGACCCCTGGTTCTGGACTCCCCGACCATCGGGAACATCCTTCCTGCATCTAGTCTGTCTAGTCCTGTTAGAATTTTATAAGTTTCAATGAGAGCCCCTCTCATTCTTCTAAACTCCAGTGAGTATAAGCCCAATCGACCCAATCTCTCCTCATACGTCATTCCTGCCATCCCAGGTATCAGTCTGGTGAATCTTCGCTGCACTCCCTCCATGGCAAGAACATCCTTCCTCATATAAGGCGACCAAAACTGCACACAATAGTCAAGGTGTGGTCTCACCAAGACCCTGTACAACTGCAGCAAGACATCCTTGTTCCTGTACTCGAACCCTCTCGCTACGAAGGCCAACATACCATTTGCCTTCTTAACCGTCTGCTGCACCTGCATGCTTACCTTCAGCGACTGGTACACAAGGACACCCAGGTCTCGTTGCACTTCCCCTTCTCCCAATCTATTGCCGTTCAGATAATAATCTGCCTTCCTGTTTTTGCCACCAAAGTGGATAACCTCGCATTTATCCACATTATACTGCATCTGCCATGCATCTGCCCAATCACCCAACCTATCCAAATCATAGTGGAGTTTCTCTGCATCCTCCTCACAGCACACACGCCCACCCAGCTTTGTGTCATCTGCAAACTTGGAGATATTGGCCCAGAAATTCGGGTCGGGGGCTTCCCGCGGGTGCAAGCCCCCGACCTGCACTTACCTTGCGCGCCAGCCGTTGAGCTGTAGGCCCCCGTGGAATTCCAATCCGGGGCCTGGTCCAGCTGCCGGCGCGCAGTGCTTGCATATCACAGGGGCGCAGTTAGTTCGATGCATCCCCTGGGATCACGTGGGCCATGGAGCACCAATCGGAGCAGGGAATGCTCCATTCATATGTCTGACAGGAAGTGCTGTCAAGACTTATAAATACTACGGCCCCAAAATAGCACTAAATCTTCAAATAAATTAAAAAAAAAACATTTTTTAAATAAACTATAAATTACATGAGATAACTATTTTAAACAATAATTTAAATTTTTGAAAAAAATAAGTTTATTTTCTAACGGGGCTAAAAAATAAACTTACCTTGCCTTAAAGTATTTAAAAATAATAAACCTGTGGAAAAAATGTTTTAATTTTAATTAATTCACCACTTACCTTGTAAAAAGCAGGCCTTACGCCTGCTTTTTACATTTCTAAATTCTGCAGGCTTACGTTCCCGGGCAAACCTGTAAAAAAGACCAAAGTTCGATTCGCACGCGCAGCCCCTCCTGCGCACGCGTTCGACCTCTGAACCCCTTCGTTCAGAGGAACGGAAGTGCCGGTTTCCCGCAATTGCGCAGTGCATGCAGGAAACCGGCACTTCCATTGGGTCTACGGGTGAGTACCCCGTGCGTACTCACCCGTGGAGACCCGAATTTCTGGGCCAATACATCTACTTCCCTCATCTAGATCATTAATATATATTGTGAACAGCTGGGGTCCTAGGACCGATCCTTGCGGTACCCCACTAGTCACGGCCTGCCACTCGGAAAAAGACCCGTTTATTCCAACTCTTTGCTTTCTGTCTGCCAACCAGTTCTCTATCCAAGTCAGTAGCTTGCCCCCAATCCCATGTGCCTTAACTTTACATGCTAATCTCTTATGCGGGACCTTATCGAAAGCCTTCTGAAAGTCCAAATACACCACATCCACTGGTCCTCCCTTATGTATTCTACCAGTCACATTCTCAAAAAATTCCAGTAGATTAGTCAAGCACGATTTACCTTTTGTAAATCCGTGTTAACTTTGTCCGATCCTGTCACTGTTTTCCAAGTGTTCTGCTATTACATCTTTTATAATGGACTCTAGCATTTTCGTCACTACCGATGTCAGGCTTACCAGCCTATAATTCCCCGTTTTCTCTCTACCACCTTTTTTGAACAGTGGGGTAACATTAGCTACCCTCCAATCCATGGGTACTGTTCCAGAGTCTATAGAATTTTGGAAGATGACCAACAATGCATGTACTATTTCTAGGGCCACTTCCTTAAGTACCCTAGGACGTAGATTATCAGGCCCTGGGGATTTATCGGCCTTCAATCCCGTCAATTTCCCTAACACCATTTCCCTACAAATACTGATTTCATTCAGTTCCTCCCTCTCATTAGACCCTATGTTCCCCGACATACCTGGGACATACCAAAGTATGTATTTAACTGGTCTGCCATTTCTTTGTTCCCCATTATAAATTCCCCCGATTCTGACTGCAAGGGACCTACACTTGACTTCACCAATCTTTTTCTCTTCACATATCTATAGAAGAGGGGGAGGGAGGGGGCGGGAGTGAGAGGGAGAGAGGGGGGGGAGGGGGAGGGGGAGAGAAGACGGGAGGGGGAGGGGAGGAGTGAGAGGGGGAGGTGGAGGGGAGCACAGGACTTTGTGGGGGGGAGGGGAGCATGAGACTTTGCAGGGGGGGGAGGGTAGTGGGGGGGGGGGTTGATGGAATTGAGGCCGGAGGTTGGTGTAAACCAAAGAGGATGACTTTGATTTTCCCAACATTGAGTGGGAGGTAATTGTGTCTCACTGGGTCTGAGTGTTAGACAGGCAGTCAGTGAGGGCAGCAAGAGCCATTAGTAGGGATGCAGAACTGAGCGCCCGCAATGTACATGCTGAAGGTGACCCGGTGATTCAGGTGTGTAAATGGTGAAGAGGAGGGGCCAAGGATGGTGTCCTCGGGGGATGGTGAGAGGGGGCCAAGGATGGTGTCCTGGGGGACAGTGAGAGGGGCCATGGATGGTGTCCTGGGGGGATGGCGAGAGGGGGCCAAGGATGGTGTCCTGGGGGGACGGTGAGAGGGGCCAAGGATGGTGTCCTGGGGGGACGGTGAGAGGGGCCAAGGATGGTGTCCTGGGGGATGGTGAGAGGGGCCAAGGATGGTGTCCTGGGGGGACGGTGAGAGGGGCCAAGGATGGTGTCCTGGGGGATGGTGAGAGGGGCCAAGGATGGTGTCCTGGGGGATGGTGAGAGGGGGCCAAGGGTGGTGCCCTGGGGGATGGTGAGAGGGGCCAAGGATGGTGTCCTGGGGGACGGTGAGAGGGGCCAAGGATGGTGTCCTGGGGGATGGTGAGAGGGGCCAAGGATGGTGGCCCAGGGGGATGGTGAGAGGGGGCCAAGGATGGTGGCCCAGGGGGATGGCGAGAGGGGCCAAGGATGGTGTCCTGGGGGACGGTGAGAGGGGCCAAGGATGGTGTCCTGGGGGGACGGTGAGAGGGGCCAAGGATGGTGTCCTGGGGGGACGGTGAGAGGGGCCAAGGGTGGTGTCCTGGGGGGAGGGTGAGAGGGGCCAAGGATGGTGTCCTGGGGGGACGGTGAGAGGGGCCAAGGATGGAGTCCAGGGGGACAGTGAGAGGGGCCAAGGATGGTGTCCTGGGGGACGTTGAGAGGGGGCCAAGGATGGTGTCCTGGGGGGACGGTGAGAGGGGCCAAGGATGGTGTCCTGGGGGGACGGTGAGAGGGGGCCAAGGATGGTGTCCTGGGGGGATGGTGAGAGGGGCCAAGGATGGTGTCCTGGGGGATGGTGAGAGGGGGCCAAGGACGGAGTCCTGGGGGGACGGTGAGAGGGGCCAAGGATGGAGTCCTGGGGGGACGGTGAGAGGGGCCAAGGATGGAGTCCTGGGGGGATGGTGAGAGGGGCCAAGGATGGTCTCCTGGGGGGACGGTGAGAGGGGGCCAAGGATGGTGTCCTGGGGGGACGGTGAGAGGGGCCAAGGGTGGTGTCCCAGGGGGACGTTGAGAGGGGCCAAGGATGGTGTCCTGGGGGGACGGTGAGAGGGGCCAAGGATGGTGTCCTGGGGGGATGGTGAGAGGGGGCCATGGATGGAGTCCTGGGGGGACGGTGAGAGGGGGCCATGGATGGTGTCCTGGGGGGACGGTGAGAGGGGCCAAGGATGGTGTCCTGGGGGACGGTGAGAGGGGCCAAGGATGGTGTCCTGGGGGGAGGGAGAGAGGGGTCAAGGATGGTGTCCTGGGGGGACGGTGAGAGGGGGCCAAGGATGGAGTCCTGGGGGATGGTGAGAGGGGGCCAAGGATGGAGTCCTGGGGGGATGGTGAGAGGGGCCAAGGATGGTGTCCTGGGGATATGGTGAGAGGGGCCAAGGATAGTGTCCTGGGGGGATGGTGAGAGGGGCCAAGGATGGTGTCCTGGGGGGACGGTGAGAGGGGCCAACGATGGTGTCCTGGGGGGACGGTGAGAGGGGGCCATGGATGGTGTCCTGGGGGGACGGTCAGAGGGGCCAAGGATGGTGTCCTGGGCGACGGTGAGAGGGGCCAAGGATGGTGTCCTGGGGGACGGTGCGAGGCGGCCAAGGATGGTGTCCTGGGGGGACGGTGAGAAGGGGCCAAGGGTGGTGTCCTGGGGGGACGGTGAGAGGGGGCCAACGATGGTGCCCAGGGGGGACGGTGAGAGGGGGCCAAGGATGGTGTCCTGGGGGGACGGTGAGAGGGGTCAAGGATGGTGTCCTGGGGGGACGGTGAGAGGGGGCCAACGATGGTGCCCAGGGGGGACGGTGAGAGGGGGCCAAGGATGGTGTCCTGGAGGGACGGTGAGAGGGGCCAAGAATGGTGTCCTGGGGGGACGGTGAGAGGGGCCAAGGATAGTGTCCTGGGGGGACGGTGAGAGGGGCCAAGGATGGTGTCCTGGGGGACAGCAAGAGGGGCCAAGGATGGTGTCCTGGGGGGACGGTGAGAGGGGCCAAGGGTGGTGTCCTGGGGGGATGGTGAGAGGGGCCAAGGATGGAGTCCTGGGGGGACGGAGAGAGGGGTCAAGGATGGTGTCCTGGGGGGACGGTGAGAGGGGGCCAAGGATGGAGTCCTGGGGGTTGGTGAGAGGGGGCCAAGGATGGAGTCCTGGGGGGATGGTGAGAGGGGCCAAGGATGGTGTCCTGGGGATATGGTGAGAGGGGCCAAGGATGGTGTCCTGGGGGGACGGTGAGAGGGGCCAAGGATGGTGTCCTGGGGGGACGGTGAGAGGGGCCAACGATGGTGTCCTGGGGGGACGGTGAGAGGGGGCCATGGATGGTGTCCTGGGGGGACGGTCAGAGGGGCCAGGGATGGTGTCCTGGGGGACGGTGAGAGGGGCCAAGGATGGTGTCCTGGGGGACGGTGAGAGGGGCCAAGGATGGTGTCCTGGGGGACGGTGAGAGGGGGCCAAGGATGGTGTCCTGGGGGGACGGTGAGAAGGGGCCAAGGATGGTGTCCTGGGGGGACGGTGAGAGGGGGCCAACGATGGTGCCCAGGGGGGACGGTGAGAGGGGGCCAATGATGGTGCCCAGGGGGGACGGTGAGAGGGGGCCAAGGATGGTGTCCTGGGGGGACGGTGAGAGGGGCCAAGGATGGTGTCCTGGGGGGACGGTGAGAGGGGGCCAACGATGGTGCCCAGGGGGGACGGTGAGAGGGGGCCAAGGATGGTGTCCTGGAGGGACGGTGAGAGGGGCCAAGGATGGTGTCCTGGGGGGACGGTGAGAGGGGCCAAGGATGGTGTCCTGGGGGGACGGTGAGAGGGGCCAAGGATGGTGTCCTGGGGGGACGGTGAGAGGGGCCAAGGATGGTGTCCTGGGGGGACGGTGAGAGGGGGCCAAGGATGTTGTCCTGGGGGTCGGTGAGAGGGGCCAAGGATGGTGTCCTGGGGGGACGGTGAGAGGGGCCAAGGATGGTGTCCTGGGGGGTTGGTGAGAGGGGCCAAGGATGGAGTCCTGGGGGGATGGTGAGAGGGGCCAAGGATGGAGTCCTGGGGGGACGGTGAGAGGGGCCAAGGATAGTGTCCTGGGGGGACGGTGAGAGGTGCCAAGGATGGTGTCCTGGGGGACGGTGAGAGGGGGCCAAGGATGGAGTCCTGGGGGGATGGTGAGAGGGGCCAAGGATGGTGTCCTGGGGGGACGGTGAGAGGGGCCAAGGATGGTGTCCTGGGGGGATGGTGAGAGGGGCCAAGGATGGTGTCCTGGGGGGACGGTGAGAGGGGCCAAGGATGGTGTCCTGGGTGGATGCTGAGAGGGGCCAAGGATGGAGTCCTGGGGGAATGGTGAGAGGGGCCAAGGATGGAGTCCTGGGGGGACAGTGAGAGGGGCCAAGGATAGTGTCCTGGGGGGACGGTGAGAGGGGCCAAGGATGGTGTCCTGGGGGACGGCAAGAGGGGCCAAGGATGGTGTCCTGGGGGGACGGTGAGAGGGGCCAAGGATGGTGTCCTGGGGGGACGGTGAGAGGGGGCCAAGGATGGTGTCCTGGGGGGACGGTGAGAGGTGCCAAGGATGGTGTCCTGGGGGACGGCGAGAGGGGGCCATGGATGGAGTCCTGGGGGGACGGTGAGAGGGGCCAAGGATGGTGTCCTGGGGGACGGCAAGAGGGGCCAAGGATGGTGTCCTGGGGGGACGGTGAGAGGGGCCAAGGATGGTGTCCTGGGGGGACGGTGAGAGGGGGCCAAGGATGGTGTCCTGGGGGGACGGTGAGAGGTGCCAAGGATGGTGTCCTGGGGGACGGCGAGAGGGGGCCAAGGATGGAGTCCTGGGGGGACGGTGAGAGGGGCCAAGGATGGTGTCCTGGGGGGATGGTGAGAGGGGCCAAGGATGGTGTCCTGGGGGGACGGTGAGAGGGGCAAAGGATGGTGTCCTGGGGGATGGTGAGAGGGGGCCAAGGATGGAGTCCTGGGGGGATGGTGAGAGGGGCCAAGGATGGAGTCCTGGGGGGACGGTGAGAGGGGCCAAGGATGGTGTCCTGGGGGGACGGTGAGAGGGGCCAAGGATGGTATCCTGGGGGACGGTGAGAGGGGCCAAGGATGGTGTCCTGGGGGGACGGTGAGAGGGGGCCAAGGATGGTGTCCTGGGGGGACAGTGAGAGGGGCCAAGGATGGTGTCCTGGGGGGACGGTGAGAGGGGCCAAGGATGGTGTCCTGGGGGGACGGTGAGAGGGGGCCAAGGATGGTGTCCTGGGGGATGGTGAGAGGGGCCAAGGACGGTGTCCTGGGGGAATGGTGAGAGGGGCCAAGGATGGTGTCCTGGGGGGACGGTGAGAGTGGCCAAGGATGGTGTCCTGGGGGGACGGTGAGAGGGGCCAAGGATGGTGTCCTGGGGGATGGTGAGAGGGGCCAATGACGGTGTCCTGGGGGGACGGTGAGAGGGGCCAAGGATGGTGTCCTGGGGGGATGGTGAGAGGGGCCAAGGATGATGTCCTGGGGGGACGGTGAGAGGGGCCAAGGATGGTGTCCTGGGGGGATGGTGAGAGGGGCCAAGGACGGTGTCCGGGGGGACGGTGAGATTGTAACAGGGTGGGTACAGGAGAAGCTGCCACTGGAGGAGAAACAACATCTTCACTGTGACAGGTGCGATGAGTTGGAGCAGCACAACTGCAGTGGAGCAGGATAGACTGGTCGACAGTGTTGAGGATATTGAAGAAACACTTGCATTGATATAGCACCTTTCACAACCTCAGGATGTCCCAAAGTGCTTCACAGCCTCTGAAGTGCTTTTGAAGTGTAGTTACTGTTGTAATGTCGGAAACATGGCACCAATTTGCGCACAGCAAGCTCCCACAAACAGCAATGTGATAATGACCAGATAATCTGTTTTTGATGTTGGCTGAGAGCTTAATCGTGGCCAGGACACTGGGGCGACCTTCTTCCAATAGCACCACGGGATCTTTTACATCCACCTTGGAGAGGGAACAGGGCCTCGGTGTGATGAAATATTCCATTCATCACTCATCAGTATTTCTCTGCCTGTGACTGTGGTTGGTTTCAGTTTCATTTCCATTGTATTGTACTGTGTGTAGGGCTCCGCCCATACCTGGCTCCTATGTAAGCTGGCCCAGCCTGCAGCACATCCAGTACGGCAGACCTCTGGATGGAAGATACATTCTCCTCTGTGTGTTACCTTCTAAGTCAATAAAAGCCTTGTTTTGTTTCGCTAACATCGAGTCTCGGCTTTATTGAGGCACATCACTCGGTTTAACATCTCATCCAAAAGACGGCACCTCTGACAGTGCAGCACTCCCTCAGCTCTGCACTGGAGTGTCAGCCTGGATTTTTGTTCTCAAGTCTCTGGAGTGGGACTTGAACCCACAACCTTCTGACTCAGAGGCGAGAGAGGGACCCCTGAGTCAAGTGCGGCATCTAAGAGGTCCAGGAGGATGACGAGAGACAGTGGCCTAGAAATTCGGTATAGCCGCATTTGGGGCGCTAGTCCTGGCGATGCGCAAAGTTTAGCGCCAGGCGTAATTTAGCGCCACCTAGCACAATATTGGGTTTCAGCGCCCCTAAAGGTGATTGCGGCGCTAAATCAGGCACTGCACGCTACTCTTAAGGCGCTAACCTGGCGGCGCAACCCAATTTCACCGCGGCGGGGCGCAGCGAGGGTCCTGTCAATAATCACTTTCCCTGAGACACAGTGGCGCCAGCCAGCTCTTGAAGGGGCAGGTCAATTGGCATCACCAGACACACTCACTGCCTTGTAGGCCTTCAAAGCGGTGGGAGCCTACCTTTGGTGCACCAGCCTAGCAAGACATGGAAAGGGTGAGACAGAGGGCGGAACGCCTCACTGATGGGGCATTGGATGCTTTGGTTGGCGCAGTGGAATCAAGGCCAAGGAAGATGGTCGGAATGTGATTTATGTTTTGGACAGTCTCCCGGGTGTGAGAGGCAGTTACGTGTCAGTGTATTAGTTTTGCTTTCTGTTGCCATAGCTTTCTCATGTTTGAAGGAACCACATTTTGAGTAATGAAACACTTTCTTCATTTACAATGGCCATGCCTGCTATTTACATGCATCTTGCCCTTCACAGGCTTGAGGGTATCAGACCGGTTCCATTCCTGTTCTTGGAATGGCAGCAAGCATTCCGTGAGAGGGGCCTAGAAGCTACTCCTGATCAGCCTCTGACGTGCAGCCTGAGAAGAGCCGCTCGCGTAGACGTTCAGGCCAGCAGGCATCTTCTCAGCCGCCGGCAGAGATGTCCTGCACCTTATCTGAAGCTGCAGATCTGGCTGAAGCAGCTGGCACAGCTCAGTCACCACCCCCTTTCTAAATCGCAGCCTTCTGACACACTGCTCCTCCGGCATGTTCATGTAGGAAAACTGCTGTCGGATAACCCTGCCAGCATAAGGTCTGCTGTGGCGACGTCTGTTGGCCCTCCTCCATCTGGCCATGCCCGCCCCCCCTCTCCCAGCGTCTCAGTGCCCTTTCCAGATGATTCAGCAGCAGGACGTTCCCCTCCAATGCAGCCCCCATAATAAGTGCCCACAGGAAGGTTCCCCATTGTCAAGGCTCACCAACAGCAAGGTGATGGTTAGAAGGCTGAAGATCATCTGCCTGCGCTGGCTCAGTGGTCAAATGACTCTCAGTGTGCAGCTCAGCAACTCTTTGTAGCTCTCGAGGAAGTTGCGATCCAAAAATGGCTGCCGCTTTTAAACCACACCAGTCCCCTTTAAATAACGCTCCTCCAGCCCAAGAGAGACTTGGTAAGGCCCAGGTAAGCTGTCATTATTAGCGCCAGGCGTTACGGTGGGGGACGCCACTGAATTTCCGGTCCGGGGCGCCCAAAAGGCGTTGCACACTCAAATGACGTCATAATCAGCCTGCGCCCATGAGCGGGCGCTAAGATTTAGTGCCGGCGCTAAATGCATGCTCAATATGGGGCGAGGCGCTAGGCGCCTTGTGCCCGCCCGGAAATTGGCTAGCGCCCCACTTCTCGGCCTCTTTAGGCATTAATCGGTGGCGCTAACAACCGAATTTCTCCCCCAGTGAGTCAAGGCCAGAATCACACATGATGTTGTGGGTTGTAACTTGGACCAGGCAAGTCTCAGTAATGTGGGTGGAGTGGAAGGTGTGGAACCTGCAGTGACGGAGCAGTGCGGAGTTCAGTTGCAAGGCAACAGTACATTCTAGGACATTCCTACATTACTACAGTGACGACACTTCAACAGCATTTCGTTGGCTGTAAAAGCACTTTGGGACGCTCGGTGGTCGTGAAAGTTTCTATAGAAATGCAACTCTCTTTTTTCTGGAAGGATAGTGAAGGCTGGAGATGGGGGACAGCTGGAGGGAATGCAGGGTGGGGTTGATAACAGGAGCTGGGAAGGAGGGAGGGGCAGTGTTGGAAGCTCGGGACGTGAGCTTGGGGCTGAAGGAGGAGGTGGGGTGGTCGGGAGCTGCAGTGGGAGGGAATCGAGAGAGGAGATGATGGGTTTCATGGGCAGGATGACGGCTGAGGAGAGGGTGGGGGAAAGAAAATCACTGGACTTCAGCAACACCTACACCTTGGGAAATGAGTAGACCAGACTAAGCACAACTCTCACTAAAGAAAAGGTCAGATTCTCAGAGAGTCGTTTCCTCTGAATGAGGAACTTGTGGTTTTCTCTGCAATAAACAAACTAAATATAGAGTGCACACGTGTCAAACCCTGCCTGTAAAATCCAGCCCATTGTTACAAGGGGATTTACACAGAACACTCAGTGCCTGATCGCAAAGGAAAGCTTCGTAACGAGATTTTTAGGTGATGGGCCAGGACACCAGATAATTGGAAAAAATCACTTTCCCATTTCAAGTCAACAGCAAACACTCTCAGGGCAGATAAACACGGGTTAGACACAAAGAAAAACTCCTTCTACACTGTCCCATCAAACACGCCCAGGGCAGGTACAGCACGGGTTAGATACAGAGTAAAGCTCCCTCTACACCATCCCATCAAACACTCCCAGGGCAGGTACAGCACGGGTTAGATACAGAGTAAAGCTCCCTCTACACTGCCCCATCAATCACCCTCAGGGCAGGTACAGCACGGGTTAGATACAGAGTAGAGCTCCCTTTACACTGTCCCATCAAACACTCCCAGGGCAGGTACAGCACAGGTTAGATACAGAGTAAAGCTCCCTCTACACTGTCCCATCAAACACCCCCAGGGCAGGTACAGCACAGGTTAGATACAGAGTAAAGCTCCCTCTACACCGTCCCATCAAACACTCCCAGGGCAGGTACAGCACAGGTTAGATTCAGAGTAAAGCTCCCTCTACACTGTCCCATCAAACACTCCCAGGGCAGGTACAGCATGGGTTAGATACAGAGTAAAGCTCCCTCTACACTGTCCCATCAAACACTCCCAGGGCAGGTACAGCACAGGTTAGATACAGAGTAAAGCTCCCTCTACACTGTCCCATCAAACACCCCCAGGGCAGGTACAGCACAGGTTAGATACAGAGTAAAGCTCCCTCTACACCGTCCCATCAAACACTCCCAGGGCAGGTACAGCACAGGTTAGATTCAGAGTAAAGCTCCCTCTACACTGTCCCATCAAACACTCCCAGGGCAGGTACAGCACGGGTTAGATACAGAGTAAAGCTCCCTCTACACTGTCCCATCAAACACTCCCAGGGCAGGTACAGCGCGGGTTAGATACAGAGTAAAGCACCCTCTACACTGTCCCATCAAACACTCCCAGGGCAGGTACAGCACGGGTTAGATGCAGAGTAAAGCTCCCTCTACACTGTCCCATCAAACGCCCCCAGGGCAGGTACAGCACGGGTTAGATACAGAGTAAAGCTCCCTCTACACTGTCCCGTCAAACACTCCCAGAGCCGGTACACCGATTAGATGCTGTTCAGTTTTAAACAGGTTGGATATTTTTCATGTTCCCATCACTTGCCCTGTTAATCGACACTTACACTTGAGGACCCCGGCGATGATGATGACCAGAGTTACCGTGAAACAGAGAGCCAGCAGAATGTAGAGCAGGAGTGGTCGCTGCTTTTCCATTGGACCTTGGTCTTATTAATGGGAAAACATTAGGGAAGAGAATGTTAGATGCTGGCTTAACATTGGCTTCAATAGGACATCAAACCCTAAAGAATGAGATGCTGCTGATGGAGCCTAATAGTGTGTGTGTGTGTGTGTGTGTATGTGTGTGTGTGCATGTGTGTGTGTGTGTGTGTGCAGTGTGTGTGTGTGTGTGTGTGTGTGTGTGTGTGTGTGCATGTGTGTGTGTGCATGTGTGCGTGTGTGTGTGTGTGTGTGCAGTGTGTGTGTGTGTGTGTGTGTGCGCAGTGTGTGTGTGCAGTGTGTGTGTGTGTGTGCAGTGTGTGTGTGTGTGTGTGTGTGTGTGT
>NC_141017.1:7575652-7583152 GCF_052327205.1 Somniosus microcephalus | reverse complement strand
ACTGACACACTTCACCCAAACACATTGCACCACACTCACTGACACACTTCACCCAAACACATTGCACCACACTCACTGACACACTTCACCCAAACACATTGTACCGCACTCACTGACACACTTGTCTTTCTCTTGCAGGCCAAGGTGGCTCATAACCGCACAGGCAGCAGCTCACCGACAGGGGACAGGCAAGCCTGCACATCCTGACCCCAATATTTAAAAAGGGGGGTAGAGAGAAAGCAGGGAATTATAGACCAGTAAGCCTTACATCGGTTGTGGGCAAAATGCTAGAGTCCATTATTAAGGATAAAATAGCGGAGCACTTGACAAATGGGGAAAGGATCGGACAGAGTCAACATGGATTTACAAAGGGTAAATCGTGTTTGACTAATCTGCTGGAATTTTTTGAGGAAGTAACTGGTAAAATAGATGGGGGAGAGCCAGTGGATGTGGTGTACCTTGACTTCCAGAAAGCCTTCGATAAGGTTCCACACAAAAGATTATCATGCAAAATTAAGGCTCATGGGATTGGGGGCAAAGTATTAACGTGGATAGAGAACTGGCTGGCGGATAGAAAACAGAGAGTTGGAATAAACGGCTCGTTTTCGGAGTGGCAGGCAGTGACCAGCGGGGTGCCGCAAGGATCTGTCCTGGGACCCCAGCTGTTCACAATATATATAAATGATCTGGATCAGGGAATTGGATGCAATATTTCCAAATTCGCTGACGACACTAAACTAGGAGGAGGGGTGGGCTCTGATGAGGATGTCAGGAGGCTACAGTGCGATTTGGACAGGTTGGGGGAATGGGCGGATACGTGGCAGATGCACTATAATGTGGATAAATGCGAGGTTATCCACTTTGGGGGTAAAAACAGGAGGGTGGATTATTATCTAAATGGCAATAGATTGGGAGATGGGGAAGTGCAGAGGGACCTGGGTGTTCTTGTGCACCAGTCACTGAAGGAGAGCATGCAGGTGCAACAGGCGATTAAGAAGGCAAATGGTATGTTGGCCTTCATATCAAGGGGGTTCGAGTATAGGAATAGGGATACCTTACTACAGCTGTACAAGGTGCTGGTGAGACCGCATCTGGAGTATTGTGTACAGTTTTGGTCGCCCCATCTGCGGAAGGATGTTCTTGCCATGGAAAGAGTGCAGCGGCGATTCACCAGGCTGATACCTGGAATGGCGGGAATGACCTACGAGGAGAGATTGAATAGTTTGGGCTTGTACTCACTGGAGTTTAGAAGATTGAGAGGGGATCTCATCGAAACATATAAAATTATGGCAGGCCTGGACAGGCTGAATTCAGAGAGAATGTTTCCAATGGCAGGGGAGCACAGAACCAGGGGCCACAGTCTAAAAATAGCGGGCAAATCATTTAAAACAGAGATGAGGAAGAATTTCTTCACTCAAAGAGTGGTGAGCCTGTGGAATTCCCTGCCACAGAGGGCTGTGAAGGCTAATTCAATAAATATTTTCAAGAGAGAATTGGATATATTTCTGAAGGCTAAGGGGATTAAGGGTTACGGAGAAAAGGCGGGGACGGGGTACTGAACTGGTAAGATCAGCTATGATCTCAGACGAAGATCAGCCATGATCTCATTGAATGGCGGAGCAGGCTCGAAGGGCCGAATGGCCTACTCCTGTTCCTATCTCTATGTTTCTATGTTTCTATGACCCAGCCGGAGGATGTGCTTGACTTTATTGGCGGGGCCGTCACTGAGTCCGTGGGGAGGCGAGGCTGAAATCTTTGAAAGTGATGGTATGCTCATATCTGATCCTCCTTCTCACATCCCACTTCCCCCTCACCCCACAATCTCTTCTCACGTACAAGCTGCTGATGGTGTAAACATGCACATCCTGCTTCCCCCCACTCCCCTCATCACAACCCCACCCTTGTGCCTTTCTCCATTTCAGATACCCAAGAAATCCAACCAGCCCAGCCAGTGCAGGAAGATCAAGAGGAGAGTGATTGAGAAGAAGAGATACCGTCACTCGATCTCACTCTCGCGGGCACCAGCTCAGAAACTGCCACTGCGCGTACTTTAGAGGGTAGTACAGAGGCGGGATCTGCACGTGGTGAGTCCGCGGGCACGAGTGGGCTGCAGCCAGGGCAGGGGGAGAGGGTAGCGCTGGTGCCAGCTCCCCGGGGGGCGAGGTCGCACGTGTTGTCCTGCAGAGGAGTCAAATCAGGGCTTCGATGGGGCGGCCTACAGAAGAAGGGTGATGGGCAATGCTCACAGAAATGCTTGGTGCAATGGCAGGCCTGCCAGAGAGCCTGTTGTCACTGTCAAGGAGCATGGAGGAGTCTGGCTCCAACCTTGCACGGGGCTTTGCGCAGAGCTTGGAGCCCACTCTTTCCAGGATGGGAGTGATGGGCGACTCCATCAGTGCATTTGTGGACACAACCATGATGCAGGGTCTGATGGGCGATGTCTCAGCTTCCACTGCAGCACCAGCGGAAGCGACCCAACGTCTGAGTGCTGCAGTGGAAGCTCAGACTGCTGCCATCGCGGTTACCAGTGTGGAATTAATCCCACTCCCCTGCTCTTCCCCCACAGCCCTGTGAATTTTTCCTTTTAAAGCATAGATCGAATTCTCTTCTGAAAGTTACTATTGAATCTGCTTCCACCGTTCTTTCAGGCAGAGATTTCCAGATCACAACAACTTGCTGTGTCAAAAGAATCTCCTCTCCCCTCGGTTTCTTTTACCAATTATCTTCAATCTGTGTCCTCGGGTTACTGACCCTCCTGTCATTGGAAACAGTTTTTCTTTATCTGCTCTATCAAACTCCATCATAAGTTTGAACGCCTCTATTAAATGTCCTCTTAACCTTCTCTGCTCTAAGGAGAACAACCCCAGCTTCTCCATGTAACTGAATTCCTGTATCCCTGGAATCATTCCAGCAAAATAAAAGCAAAGCAAAATACTACGGATGCTGGAAATCTGAAATACCAGCAGAAAATGCTGGAAATACTCAGCAGGTCAGGCAGCATCTGTGGAGAGAGAAACAGAGTTAACGCTTCAGCTCGGTGACCTTTCGTCAGATCCTGAAACATTGACTCTGTTTCTCTCTCCATCATTCTAGTAAATTTATTCTGCACCCTCTCCAAGGTCTTGACATCCTTCCTAAAGTGCGGTGCCCAGAATTGGACACAATACTCCAGCTGAGGCCTAACCAGTGTTTTATCAAGGTTTAGCACAACTTCCTTGCTTTTGTACTCCATCCCTCTATTAATAAAGCCAAGGATCACATATGCATTTTTAACAGCCTCCTCATCCTGTCCCGCTGCCTTCAAAGACTTGTGTACTTAAACCCCCAGGTCTCTCTGTTCCTGCACCCACTTTAAAATTGTACCATTGAGTTACTTTGCCGTTCCTCGCTCTTCCGACCAAAATGGGTCACTGTGAGCTGCCCTCTTCAGGCAGTTCTATTCTGTGGACACACAGGGGTTGGATTTTATCAGGAGCTCCGCCGGACTGATGGCTAAACTCTGGCGAAACCGGTCGGTGAAAGATCAGTGACCGACCTTGGCAGGAAGTCCCAGCCGGGCCTAGTAAGGAGTGGAGCCTCCAGCCAGTCTGTTGTGTATGTAACCGTTTACCTTTAAGGGAACTATAGAATGTAACCGTTCGCCTTTAAGAGCACTACTTTAGGGTGGCACTATTTGTTGGCTCATGTATACTATAATACCGATAGTGACCACACCAGTATATAAGGGTTGTGATACGTTAACTAGGGCAGAAATCGCCCAGACCCCTGAATAGTAAAGACCTGTTTTTCTTTGTTAATGTTGGAGTCTGTGTGTTATTTACAATACAACCACAGACTTAACACTGGCGACGAGTCGGATTCGAACCCTGCGGCAGTTATTCCACGGAGGCTTCGTCCAAAGACAGGACGTTGAAGAGAGGTTTCAATCCTCACCACCCCACTGGAAGCGACAGGCATTAGGACCCTGCAGCCCCCAATCAGCGTCTAAAATAAAAACTGGAGTGTAGAAGAAACAGGGCTGGGAAGACAGAGGTACAGGCGCTCGCGATCGGCAGATAAGGGCCGGGCCGCTTTGAAGTGAGGGGCGCAGCCGGGCCATCGATCGCAACCACCGATAAGGGCCGCACTCGGGCTGAAAGGGCAGCGGCTGCAGAAATTGAAGGCGCGAGAGCCGCGGTGCACAGCGCGGGCCATCGATCGCGATCGGGAGATAAGGGCTTTGGAGTGCGAGGCGCAGCCGGGCCATCGATCGCAAGCACTGATAAGGGCCGGGCCGCTTTCAAGTGCGAGGCGCAGCCGGGCCATCGATCGCATCCGCTGATAAGGGCCGCACTCGGGCTGAAAGACAGCGTCGGGGGACGGGTGAAGACCGTCAAGCGCGGGAAAACCGCCATTAAAGTGGGCGGGGAGAGCGAGAAGCGCGGGAAAGCCGCCATTTTTCGCGGGAAAACCGCTGGGGAAGAAGACAGAAGCGGGAAACCGCCATCTTAGAAAATTAATTAGAATTTTCAGAAAGGCTGGTGTGTTCTCAAGAAGAGAGGAGAAATAAGAATAAGTAAAGCAATACTTGTGTTGTTCTCAAGAAGAGAGGAAAAATAAGAATAAGTAAAGCAATACTTGTGGTGTTCTCAAGAAGAGAAGAAAATTAATAATAAGTAAAGAAATACTTGTACTGTTCTCGAAAAGAGAAGAAGATGCCTAAGCGAGGAAATATGAATGATTTTAATGCTGAAATAGAAGATTGGGCCACGTATGTGGAACGCATAGAAATATATTGCGTAGCCAACGAAATTGAGGATGACGACAAGGCAATAACTTTGTTAAATTCGATGGGAGCAAAAACATACGGGCTCTTGAAACATCTAATAGCACCAGTTAAACCAGTGGACCAGACCTTCGAAGAGATCGTAACAGTGTTGAAGGATCACTTGAACCCCACACCGTTGATGCTGGCTGAACGATTTAAATTTTACGCCAGAACCCAGAGGCAAGATGAAAGCAATGCGGAATACTTAGTCGAACTGCGTAAGCTAGCGAAATACTGCCAGTTTGGAGGGAATTTGACAGAGGCGCTGCGGGACAAGTTCGTATGCGGCTTGGCCAAAGAAGGAATGCAGAAGCGACTTCTGGAAGAAAACGACCTCACACTGGACAGGGCTGTCCTCATAGCTTCATCGCACGAAGCCGCAGCGAAAGGAACGGCGGAAATGCAGCAAAAGGCGGCGGCACTCGGGGTGGACCAAATTACTGCAAGCACTTCCAAATGCTACCGTTGTGGAAAGACAACGCACGACCAGAATCAGTGCTGGTTTAAGAACCAAGAGTGCAGGAAATGTGGCAAACTGGGTCACATCGCGAAGGTATGCAGGTCCGGAAAGAAGACCAACAAGCAAAGGAAGCCACCACCACAAGAAAAGTACAACAAAGTGCATCAGGTGGCTGAAAAGAGTTCAGACGAACAAAATTCAGACTCAGACCCAAACAGCCAGGAGTTGGATAGTCTGAGAATCCACAATGTGGGTAAAGTGACTGATCTACAGACGATCTGGGTCACACTAAAAATAGCTGGAGTCCAAGTACGAATGGAGCTGGACACGGGATCAGCTGTATCAGTCATCAACCAAAAGGACTATCACCGGCTATTCTCTCACATACCCTTAAGAAATACCAAGTTCGTATTACAGACATACACGGGGCATAATGTATACCCCATGGGGAAAATAAGAGTCAAGGTGAGAGATAGGGGTAAAGTACACCCAAGAATGAATTTGTACGTATTACCTGAGGGAGGACCACCACTTCTAGGACGGGAGTGGATCAGGAAAATAGACATGGAATGGCACTACCTACAAGCAATGACGAGTGAGGACTCGGTGCAGACAAGCAGCTCAGACTCCGAGCCGGAAGACGATAAGTCCAGCTTACGTATGAAAAACAAGGTTAACATGAACTCACGGACTAAGGTTGGAAAATCGATGGCGTGCATAAAGACAGAGAATTCTGAGTCTGTTCAAGTTACAGACATATGCATTACGGAGGAACACCGGGCTCGAACTCAACGTTATTTCAAAGTACAACAACAATTCGAACAATTAAGTTACCGCCTCGTACAAGAGATGAAAACAATGAAAAAGTTCTATGACACCGAATGGGAGAGGCTGGAAAGACAATAGAACCTACTGGCTCAAGCAGAGAGCGACCATAGAGCCATTGTGACCAATTACCGATCACATCTCCCTTATGATGTTCAGGAGTTAGAATATTTGCATGATCTAGAGATACAGCAGAAGGGCAAACCACACTACACTGAGGATTTTGTTCTGCAATTAGAGACGGAGCTAGTGCAGGCAAGGTTAAGAGAAGTTGAATCGCAGTGTGCTCTTAAGGAGATGCAGAAACAAATCTTGGACATGGAAAAGAGAAACGCTTCTTTACCTGATGTGAATAATGTGGACATGTTGCGAGAGGGGATTATTGAGGCAAAACTGAAAGAAGCTAAGCAAAGGATGTTGGAACTTGAAACACAGAACCAAATCAGCAGAAATCAGCTATGTCGAGCAGAGAAGGAGTGCTATGGTCTACATGAGAAGGTGCAATATCTCTCAGCCCAGAATAAGGGGCTACTCACTCAGTTAAATGAGAGTAAACGGGAAATGGCTGAGATAGACTGCAAGAATAAAGAAGAATTGATGGCAGTGAGACTTCGAGAGGCAGATAGCATAGCAGCCTTGGCTGAACTCCAACAGGAAATTGCAAAAAAACCAATTGCAGAGGAATCTTCAGGAAGCCAGGATTTTATTCCAGTCCTTCTTTACGACTCCTTACAAGCAGAGTGTGAGAAGTTGAAAGAACAGTATGGACAGGCCCAGGCTACAATTCTGGAGGGGATTAACTCGGCAACTCCCGAAAAGCTAGTTTCAGTAGAAGCATATGAACAACTAAAGGTTGAACATGAGCAAGAAGTCCAAAGGCTGCAGGAAATGTTTGATGAGCTCCAGGCCAAGGCTGCCTCATCGGTAAAGATTCCATCCATAGATGAAACATTAGTGGTGGAAGAGGAGAGGGGTTTGGAGCTCTCAAAAGTTATGGAAATAGCTGAGGTTGCAACACAGACTGAGAAGATGGCAGCAGAGCAACCCTTGGATACCAAAAGTACGCTGACTCACGTCAATGTAGAACAACAGACCGCTGAAACAGCTGCTCCGGTAGAGGGATTGAATAGTCCGATCAATCAATCTCCAAAGGAAGTTGAAGTATTAAAATCACAAATGAGGTCATTAGTAAACGACTTGCTGAAAGCCCAGAAAAAGCTGGATGAAGAGGTACACATGAAGAAGTCTCTTCAGGAAAGATGTCTGGATTTGGAACAAGAGCTGGCTAACGTCCAGCTGGGTATGGAGGAAATAGACGACCCTCTCGCTGGCCTAGCTCAGGACGACACCGAATATTACCATGACCTGGTGGACTACACCGAATATTGCGATGTCCTGTCCTGCCCAG
>NC_141017.1:7535652-7570652 GCF_052327205.1 Somniosus microcephalus | reverse complement strand
TTGGTGAGACCACACCTTGGGTACTGCGTACAGTTTTGGTCTCCTTATTTAAGGAAGGATATACTTGCATTGGAGGCAGTTCAGAGACGATTCACTCGGTTGATTCCAGAGATGAGGGGGTTGACTTATGAGGAAAGGTTGAGCAGGCTGGGCCTATACTCATTGGAATTTAGAAGAATGAGAGGTGATCTTATCAAAACATATAAGATACTGAGGGGGCTCGACAGGGTAGATGCAGAGAGGATGTTTCCCCTCGTGGGGAAATCTAAAACTCGGGGCACAGTCTCAGAATAAAGGGTCTGAGATGAGGAGGAACTTCTTCTCTGAGAGGGTGGTAAATCTGTGGAATTCTCTGCCCCAGAGAGCCGTGGAGGCTGGGTCATTAAATACATTTAAAGTGGAGATAGACAAATGTTTGCAAGATAAGGGAGTGAAGGATTATGGGGAGCGGGCTGGGAAGTGGCTTTGAGCCCAAGATCAGCCATGATCTTATTGAATGGCGGAGCATGCTCGAGGGGCCAAGTGGCCTATTCCTGCTCCTATTTCTTATGTTCTTATGTTCTTAGATGTCAGCCGTGGCTCAGTGGGCAGCACTCTAGCCTCTGAGGTCGGAGGTCCTGGGTTCAAGTCCCCATCAAAGACAGGAGTGCATAATCCAGGCTGACACTCCAGTGCAGTGCTGAGGGAGAGCTGCACTGTCAGAGGTGCCGGCTTTCGGATGAGACGTTGAACCGTCTGCCTGCTCAGGTGGATATAAAAGATCCCATGGCAACTATTCAAAGAAGATCAGAGGAGATCTCCCTGGTGTCCTGGCCAATATTTATCCCTCAACCAACGTCAGTAAACATATTGCTGTTTGTGGGAGCTTGCTGTGCGCAAATTGGCTGCCGCGTTTCCTACATTACAAACGTGACTACACTTCCAAAGTACTTCATTGGTTGTAAAGTGTTGTGGGATGTCCTGAGGGGCTATAGAAATGCAAGTTCCTTCCTTCTTTTAAAGTTAAGATTCGGCCCGGCCTCCTTCCTCACTGGAGAAAATGCAGTTTGAAATATGGTTTTGAGGAGAATATCACTAGAGTCCAAGTCCATCTCTTTTTGAGTGAGGTGAATTTACACAGGAACATAGGAACAGGAGCAGGCCATTCAGCCCCTGGAACCTGCTCCACCATTCAATTAGATTGTGGCTGATCTCGATCTTAACTCCATCTACTCGTCATGGTTCCGCATCCCTTGGTACCCCGCCCAACGTAAATCTATCGATCGCAGTTTTGAAATTTTCAATTGACCCCCGACCTCAACAGCATTTTGGGGGAGAGAGTTCCCGATTTCCACTACCCTTTGCTTTGTGTGAAGAAGTGCTTCCTGACATCACCCCTGAACGGCCTGACTCTAATTCTAAGATTGAGCCCCCTTGTTCTGAACTCCCCCACCAGAGGAAATAGTTTCCCTCTCTCGACCCCATCAAATCCTTTAATCCTCCGAAACACTTCAATTCAATCACCCCTTAATCTTCTGTACTCGAGGGAATACAAGCCTGGTCAGTGCAACCTGTCCTCAGAATTTAACCATCTGGTATCATTCTGGTGAACCTGCGCTGCTCCCCCTCCCAGGCCAATCTCCCCTTCCTGAGGGGCGGGGCCCTGAACTGAACGCAGTGTCCAGATGGGGTTTAACCAGAGCTCGGTACAGCTGGAACATCATTTCCATCCTTTGTGTTCCACCCCTCCTGAGGTAAAGGCCAACATTCCATCAGCCTTTTAAAATTATTTTCTCCACCTGTCCACCAGCTTTTAGTGATTTCTGTACTCAGACCCTGAAATCTCTCCGCTCCCCCACAGTCCCCAGCTTCTTACCATCTAGAGAATCCGCTGATCGATCTTTCTTAGCTCCAAAGTGGATGACCTCACACTTCCCCACATTGAACTCCACCTGCCACAGTTTTGCCCACTCACTGAATCTATCGATGTCCCTTTGCTCCGTTATGGTGAAAGAGTTCTCCCTGATTCCCTTTCTCACTTTACCATTTTTAATTGCTCCCATCCACACAATTACTGTGCCACCTAACTTGATGTGGTCAATGTGGAGAGACGGCTCTCTATTCCTCCATCGAGGTCATTTCTGAATACAGTGAAAAGCTGAGGCCCTGGTACAGATCCCTGGGGGACACCACCAGTCACATCTGGCCAATTTGAGTACAACCCCATTATCCCTACTCTCTCTCTCCTACCCCCTCACCAATTCCCTGTCCTAGACAATAGGTTGCCTCCAGTTCCATACACTTTCATTTTTGTCACAGTCTCTTATATGGAAACTTATCAAATGTCTTCTGGAAGTCCATATAAAGAACGTCGATAGACACTCCCTTAGCTCCCACATTAGATACCTCCTCAAACAAGTCAACCAGCTTCGTTAGACATGACTTACCCAATGCAATCCATGCTGGCTCTCTCTGATCAGCTCATATTTGTCTCAATGCTCAGTCACTCTGTGCCTAATGACAGATTCTAGTAACATTTCCCCATCTCCTCAGCATGTCCCTCACACCCTTCTCTCCCCAGACACACATTCAGTTGCATCTTGAGCCATTCTCCTGACAGGATTTTATTTCCGTTACGGTGAAAGAGTTCTCCCTGATTCCCTTTCTCACTTTACCATTTTTAATAATCGTACATCGAACAAATCCACTGGCTCCCCTGACAAGGCCTCCCTTATATCCAAGTGTATCCAGCGAGCCTCCCACCCACGTTCATTGGCAGTTCATACTTTGGGGTTATTTTGGCCAAAAGGTGAAAACAGGCGTTAAATGGGCGCAGTGCTAATAAGATCAGCCTGTTGAAATCTGGTTTTAACGCACAATTTTGGCCCTAATTTCTGATTACCATAATTTGAACTTGCCAGGAGGGGTTAAATCAGAAGCCTGTAGGTTTCACACTCGAGCTGGCTCAGTGGCAGGCAGCAGAGGGTAATGGTCGACGGGTGCTGTTGTGTTTGGAAGGCTGTTTCCAGTGGGGTTCCACAGGGCTCAGTACCAGCTCCCTTGCTTTTTGTGGTATAGATCAATGATTTAGACTTCAATGTAGGGGCCATGATTAAGAAATTTAGATGATACAAAATTTGGCCGTGTGGTTGATAGTGAGGAAGAAAGCTGTAGACTGCAGGAAGATATCAATGGACTGGTCAGGTGGGCAGAAAAGTGGCAAATGGAATTCAATCCGGAGAAATGTGAGGTAATGCATTTTTTAAAATTTGTTTATGCGATGTGGGCGTCGCTGACAAGGCCAGCATTTATTGTCCATCCCTAATCGCCCTTGAGAAGGTGGTGGTGAGCCGCCTTCTTGAACCGCTGCAGTCCGTGTGGTGAATGTACTCACACAGTGCTGTTAGGGAGTGAGTTCCAGGATTTTGACCCAGCGACGATGAAGAATCGGCGATATACTTCTAAGTCAGGATGGTGTGTGACTTGGAGGGGAACTTGGAGGTGTTGGTGTTCTCATGCACCTGCTGCCCTTGCCCTTCTAGGTGGAAGATGTCGCGGGTTTGGGAGGTGCTGCCGAAGAAGCCTTGGCGAGTTGCTGCAGTGCATCTTGTAGATGGTACACACTGCAGCCACAGTACGGCGGTTATGGAGGGAGTGAATGTTTAAAGTGGTGGATGGGGTGCCAACCAAGCGGGCTGCTTTGTCCTGGATGGCATCGAGCTTCTTGAGTGTTGTTGGAGCTGCACTCATCCAGGTAAGTGGAGAGTATTCCATCACACTACTGACTTGTGCCTTGTAGATGGTAGAAAGGCTTTGGGGAGTCAGGAGAGGTGACACTTGCCGCAGAATACCTAGCCTCCGACTGCTTTTGTTGCCACAGTCTTTATGTGGCTGGTTCAGTTAAGTTTCTGGTCAATGGTGACCCCCAGGATGTTGATGGTGGGGGATTCGGCAATGGTAATGCCGTTGAATTTCATGGGGCGGTGGTTAGACTCTCACTTGTTGGAGATAGTCATTGCCTGGCACTTCTGTGGTGCGAATGTTACCTGCCACTTATCAGCCCAAGCCTGAACGTTGTCCAGGTCTTGTTGCATGCGGGCATGGACTGCTTCTATATCTGAGGAGTTGTGAATGGCACTGAACATTGTGCAGTCATCGGCGAACATCCCCATTTCTGACCTTGTGTTGGAGGGAAGGTCATTGATGAAGCAGCTGAAGATGGTTGGGCCGAGGACACTGCCCTGAGGAACTCCTGCAGCGATGTCCTGGGGCTGTGATGATTGACCTTCAACCACCACAACCATTTGGGGATGGCTAACAAGGCAAAGGAATACACAATAAATGGTAGGATACTGAGAAGTGTAGAGGAACAGGGGCACCTTAGAGTGCATGTCCACAGATCCCTGAAGGTAGCAGGACAGGTAGATAAGGTGGTTAAGAAGGTATACGGGATACTTTCCTTTATTAGCCGAGGCATAGACTATAAGAGCAGGGAGGTTATGCTTGAACTGTATTATACACCAGTTAGGCCACAGCTAGTTCTGGTCACCACATTACAGGAAAGATGTGATTACACTAGAGAGTGTACAGAGGAGATTTATGAGGATGTTGCCTGGGACTGGAGAATTTTAGCTATGAGGAAAGATTGGATAGGCAGGGGTTGTTTTCTTTGGAACAGAGGAGGCTGAGGGGACACTTAACTGAGGTGTATAAAATTATGAGGGGCCTAGATAGAGTGGATAGGAAGGACTTGGAGAGGCAAGGATTAATCGGGGATAGTCAGCATGGCTTTGTCAAGGGTAAATCATGTCTGACAAATCTGATCGAATTTTTCGAGGGGGTGACTAGTGGGGTGGATGAGGGAAATGCTGTGGATGTGGTTTACATGGACTTCAGTAAAGCTTTTGACAAAGTCCCGCATAGGAGACTGGTTAAGAAGGTAAGAGCCCATGGAATCCAGGGTGCCTTGGCGCGTTGGATCCTAAACTGGCTGAGTGGCAGGAGGCAGAGGGTGATGGTTGAAGGTTGCTTTTGTGACTGGAAGCCTGTGTCCAGTGGGGTACCTCAGGGATCGGTGCTGGGTCCCTTGTTGTTCGTGATCTACATAAATGATTTGGATGAGAATGTAAAAGGTATGATCAGTAAGTTCGCAGATGACACGGAAATTGGTGGGGTGGTAAATTGCGAGGAGGAAAGCCTCCGGCTACAGGACGATATAAACGGGTTGGTCAGATGGGCGGAAAAGTGGCAAATGGAATTTAACCCTGAAAAGTGCGAGGTGATGCATTTTGGACGGACAAATAAGGCAAGGGAATACACAATGAGTGGTAGGACCCTAGGAAGTACAGAGGGTCAGAGGGACCTTGGTGTACATGTATATAGATCCCTGAAGGCAGCGGAGCAGGTAGATAAGGTGGTTAAAAAGGCATATGGGATACTTGCCTTCATTAGCCGAGGCATAGAATATAAGAGCAGGGAGGTTATGATGGAGCTGTACAAAACGCTGGTGAGGCCACAGCTGGAGTACTGTGTGCAGTTCTGGTCGCCTCACTATAGGAAGGATGTGATTGCTTTGGAGAGGGTGCAGAGAAGATTCACCAGGATGTTACCTGGGATGGAGCGCCTCAGCTATGAAGAGAGGCTGGACAGGCTGGGGTTGTTTTCCTTGGAGCAGAGAAGGCTGAGGGGGGACCTGATTGAGGTGTACAAAATGATGAGGGGCATAGATAGGGTAGATAAAGAGGAACTTTTCCCCTTAGTGGGGGGGTCAATAACAAGGGGGCATAGATTCAGGGTAAGGGGCAGGAGATTTAGAGGGGATTTGAGGAGGAACTTTTTCACCCAGAGGGTGGTTGGAATGTGGAACTCAATGCCTGAAAGGGTGGTAGAGGCAGGAACCCTCACAACATTCAAGAAGCATTTGGATGAGCACTTGAAATGCCATTGCATACAAGGCTATGGACCAAATGCTGGAAAATGGGATTGGACTGGACAGGGATGGATGGGCGGCGCAGACACGATGGGCCGAAGGGCCTCTTTCTGTGCTGTAAAACTCTATGACTCTATGACTTATTTCCCTTAGCAGAGAGATCATTAACCAGGGGGCATTGCTTTAAAGTAATGGGTAGAAGGATTAGAGGGGAGTTGAGAAACTTTTTCATCCAAGGGTGTTGAGGGCCTGGAACTCACTGCCTGAAAGGGTGGTAGAGGCAGAAACCCTCATCACACTTAACCTACAAGGCTATGGATCAAGAGCTGGAAAGTGGGATTAGACTGGATGGCTCTTTTTAGGCCGGCGCAGACATAATGGTTGGAAGCTCGACACCAGCCAGGACAAAGCAGCCCACTTGATTGGCACCCCATCCACCACCTTAAACAGTCACTCCCTCCACCACCGGCGTACCGTGGCTGCAGTGTGTACCATCTACAAGATGCACTGCAGCAACTCGCCAAGGCTTCTTCGGCAGCACCTCCCAAACCCGCTGTAAAGTCTGTGTGTTCTAGTTGTAATTAATAACACACAGGCTACAAGATTAAAGTTCAACAGGTCTTTACTGGTTGGAGGTCAGGACTATATGAAATACAATCTTACTACACAGTGCTTATATACTGGTGGTCACCACCGGTATTACGTATACAACAGCCAGAGAAAGTAGTACATCTCTTAAGGTGGAACAGGCTTAAGTTCTCTTAAGGTGGAACAGGTTACATACACCACAATCCTCCCTTTTTAGCTTAATAGTCATACCCCATTTAACATAACATCATAACATATATACATATATAACTTCAGGTATAAACAGTTCAAAGGTTCAGTCTCTCAGGAGGCCTTCTGATTCGGTCTGGATAACGCCTTTCAGTGGTCTCTGATTCTTGTTGCTGAGGTGACTCTGCTTGTTGGCTTCCTATGTATTGGACGTCATCATCAGGTACAGTCCCTGCCGAGGTAGATGCTTCAGGTTCATTAACGTCTTCCACAGTTGTCTCTGTCGCAACCATGGGTTCGACCCTTGCTCTTGATTCTACCAGTTGATCCGCATGACGCCTTATCACATTGTTACCAATATCTACTGTGTACATCAGAGGTCCTTGTCTGGCCCAAATTGTTCCGGACTGCCATTTCTCGTTTCCATAGCCCCTTGCCAACACTGGTTGTCCTACTTCGAAACTTCGAGTGGACTTGTTATTAATATGCCGGAACTGTTTGTTTTCCACTTCCCTCCGCACATTTGGTTTTAACAAGTCCAACCTGGACCGCAACCTCCTGTTATGAAACATCATGGCAGGACTTTGGTTAGTCACTGCATGAGCGGCGTTTCGATACGCCATTAGGAAATTGTCCACCTTGTGCTGTAGCGGAATCTGGTCATCGTTCATGGCCTTTATTGCCTTTTTGAATGTTTGGACAAATCTCTCGGCCAACCCGTTTGTCGCTGGATGATATGGGGCAGAGGTATAATGTTTCACCCCATTTTTCTTTAAGAATTTTTGGAATTCTTCCGACACGAACTGTGGTCCGCTGTCCGAACAGATCTGTTCTGGCAATCCGTTCCTTGCGAATATTGTTCTTAACACCGCAATTGTCTTTTCTGAAGTAGTGGTATTCATCTTGATCACTTCTGGCCATTTGGAATGTGCGTCCACCACAATTAGGAACATGGAGTCCATGAATGGACCAGCAAAATCAATATGTACGCGTTGCCATGGGGCTGAAGGCCATTCCCATGGGTGTAGTGGTGCGACCTGAGGTGCATTTTGCACTTTTTGGCACCCAGCGCAGCTTTTCGTCAACTCCTCTATCTGTTGGTCAATACCCGGCCACCATACATAAGCCCTAGCAAGACTTTTCATCTTAACTCCCCCCAGATGACCTTCATGCAGTTCTTTTAGAACTCTTTCCCTTAACTTGGGAGGAATAATCACTCTTGTCCCATACATCAAAGTACCATGGCAGACGGACAGCTGGTCTCGCCTTGCCGAGAATGCCGGTAACAGAGGATCACCACGTGTTGGCCATCCTTTCACTGTCACCTCGTAGACTCTGGACAGTGTCGGGTCGTTCCTGGTTTCTCTTTCAATACTTGCATTGGTGACTGGTAAACACTCGATGATGGTCGAATGAAATAACTCAACAGGGTCAACTTTCATCGTTTCTTCTTCTTCAGGTAGTGGCAGGCGCGACAGCCCATCAGCATTGCCATGCTGCTTCGTACCTTTGAATTCTTTTGATATTGATGTGCCCCTAGGAAAAGGGACCATCTCTGGAGACACTGTGCTGTCATCACTGAAACACTCTTCTTAGGGTTAAAAATGGATACCAACGGCTGATGGTCTGTCAGAAGTGTGAATTTTTGGCCCTGCAGGTAATGATTAAACTTCTTCACTCCCCATACAAGGCTGAGAGCCTCCCTATCGATCTGCGCATAGTTGCGCTCAGCGGAGGTCAATGATCTGGATGCAAACGCGACTGGCCTTTCCGTGCCATTTGGCAACTTGTGTGAGAGTACTGCCCCAATACCATATGGAGAAGCATCACAAGCCAACCGAATAGGCAGTGTCGGGTTGAAGTGAGCCAACACTTCCTCTGAGGTGATCAATTCTTTGCTTTTGCGAAATGCCTTCTTACAGTTTTCGCTCCATTCCCATGGTACCCCCTTCTGTAAAAGAGCGTTTAGCGGGTGCAGTACCGTGGATAGATTTGGTAGAAATTTATGGTAATAGTTAATCAATCCTAGAAACGACCTCAACTGAGAGACATTATCTGGAGCGGGAGCCTTTACAACTGCCTCTATCTTGTCAGGAGACTTATGAAGCCCCTCCCGGTCAATGACATGACCACAGTACGAGATCCGCTTCTGGAAGAACTCGCATTTCTGCCGATTAACTCTAAGTCCATACTCTTTCAGTCTGTTGAGCACCAGTTCCAAGTTTGCAAGGTGTTCTTCATCACCATCACCTGTAATCAGAATATCGTCCAGGTAACATTGTGTGCCTGGAATTCCCTGTAATACCTGCTCCATGGCCCTCTGCCAAATTGCTGGAGCCGATGCCACTCCAAAAACCAGTCTATTGTACCGGTACAAACCTCGATGCGTGTTGATCGTGAGGTATTGGCGTGAGTCTTCTTCAACCTCCATCTGCAAGTACGCCTGCGCCAGGTCTATCTTGGTGAAGTGTTTCCCGCCAGACAACGAAGCAAAAATATCCTCAATCCGCGGAAGCGGATACTGCACCGTGTGAAGCACCGGATTAACGGTGATTTTGAAATCTCCACAGATGCGAACCTTCCCTGGTTCTCCTGGCTTGTTGCTCGAAGGACGTTTCATAACGGGAACAATGGGCATAGCCCACTCACTCCAATCAACCTTAGACAGTACACCTGAATGTTCTAGCGCTTCCAGTTCCGCTTCTACAGTAGGTCGTATTGCATAGGGTACCGGTCTGGCTTTAGAAAATTTTGGTTGTGCATGTTCATCAATCTTGATGTTTGCCGTAATTCCTCTCAGTGTTCCCAGTCCCTGCTGGAACACCTCTTTAGCATCATCCAATATTCTGGATAATCGTTTAGGTTTGACATCTGTTTCCCCGGAATCTACCGTTAGTGCCTTCAAGGAGTGCCAGTCCATATTCATTTTCCTAATCCACTCCCGTCCCAGTAGTGGTGGACCTCCTTCAGGTAGCACATATAAGTCCATTACTTGGCTTTCTTCGCCCTTGTGGACCACTTTTACCTCTATCTTTCCGACGGGGTACACTCTTTGCCCCGTGTATGTTTTCAATATAATCTCCGTATCCCGTAGGGGAATATGTTGGAATAACCTTTTGTAATCTTTCTTATTCATGACCGTCAATGCCGATCCAGTGTCCAATTCCATCTTTACTTGGACTCCTGCTATCTGAAGGGTGACCCAAATTGTCTGGAGATCTGCATCCTTACCAACGTTGTGTAATCTTAAGCTACCCAGTTCATTACTGCTAGCGTCTGAATCTGACTTCTGTTCGGTCGAACTGTTCTTTGTCACCTTGTGTACCTTTATGTATTTTCCTTGCGGTGACTTTTTGTTGCTGGTCTTCTTTCCTGACCGGCATACTTTAGCTATGTGGCCAAGCCTGCCACACGTTCTGCATTCTTGGTTTTTAAACCAACACTGGTTCTGATCGTGCGTTGTCTTTCCGCAACGATAACATTTTACAGTACTCAAACCCAATTTATTTGTACTGAGTTCCGGTGACCGTAGCTGCATTACTGCCGTGCCTCTCGCTGCGGCTTCGTGTGCTGCTGCCATAGTGACCGCTTTCTCAAGCGTTAGCTCATTCTCCTCGAGCAATCGCTTTTGTGTATCTTCTTTTAATAAACCACACACAAATTTATCTCGTAGCGCCTCTGTCAATCTCGTTCCGAATTGACAGTACTTTGCTAGCTTACGCAATTCCATTAAATATTCAGCATTGCTTTCATCCTTCAGCTGCCTTCTGCTGTAAAATTTAAATCGTTCCGCTAGCATCAGCGGCATGGGGTTTAGGTGATTTTTCAGGACAGTAACAATCTCCTCGAACGTCTTATCCGCCGGTTCATCTGGTGATACAAGGTGTTTCAATTGCCCGTATGTCTTCGCACCCATTAAGTTTAATAATGTTAGTGCTTTCTCTGCATCTGGGATTTTATTTGCTTTACAATAATTTTGTATGCGTTCTACCTACATAGCCCAATCTTCGATGTCGCTAGCAAAGGTATTAATGTTCCCATGTTTAGGCATCGTTGCAATTTAATTTCTTTTTCTTTTTATCCAAGATGGCGGCTTCCGCGCTCTTGTCTTCGTCCTCCGCCTACAAAATGGCGGTTTTCCCGCGCTTGGCGGTCTTCACCCTTCCCCCGACGCTGTCTCCGCTTCACCGCGGCTCTCGCACCTTCAGTTGCCCCCAGATGCTGCGCCTTTTTAGCCCGAATGCGGCCCGGCCCTCATCACCAGCCGCGATCGATGTCCCTGCGCTGCGCCTTTCGGCCCGAATGCGGCCCGGCCCTTATCTCCGGTCGCGATCGATCTCACCACCCTTATTCCTCCGTCTTCCCTCCCCGTCTGTACAGCCAACGTGGCCTATTTTCTGGTCGCGTCGCTGCCCGGCTTACCCACTACCGAGGTAGAAAGAAGATAGCTGACAGCCGCTGATGGAGGCTTCGAGTTCAGGATGTCTTCTGCACTCTGGTTTCTCGATGTCTGCCGCGCGACGTGTCTTTCAGCAGGGTGATGAGGGTGGAAACCTCTCTTCGACGTCCGTTCTGTGGACGAAGCCGCCGTGGATATAACTGCCGCAGGGTAAGAATCTGACTCGTCGCCACTGTAAAGTCTATGTGTTCTAGTTGTAATTAATAACACACAGGCTACAAGATTAAAGTTCAACAGGTCTTTACTGGTTGGAGGTCTGGACTATATGAAATACAATCTTACTACACAGTGCTTATATACCGGTGGTCACCACCGGTATTACGTATACAGCAGCCAGAGAAAGTAGTACATCTCTTAAGGTGGAACAGGCTTAAGTTCTCTTAAGGTGGAGCAGGTTACATACACCACACCCGCGACCTCTTCCACCTAGAAGGACAAGGGCAGCAGGCGCATGGGAACACCACCACCTCCAAGTTCCCCTCCAAGTCACACACCATCCTGACTTGGAAATATATCGCCGTTCCTTCATTGTCGCTGGGTCAAAATCCTGGAACTCCCTCCCTAACAGCACTGTGGGAGCACCTTCACCAGAAGGACTGCAGCAGTTCAAGGCGACGGCTCGCCACCACCTTCTCGAGGGCAACTAGGGATGGGCAATAAATGATGGTCTTGCCAGCGACTCCCACATCCAAAATACCAAAAAATCCCCATTCTGCAACTGCCTGCGGCAGTCAATCTAGGTGGCACTCCACCTACGCCATTTGTGTCCCCAGTTTATCCCTGAGTTTGGTCCATTAAGTGTGTTTTACTACAGCCGGTACCAAAAACAACAACTTGCATTTATACAGTGCGTTTAACATAGTAAAACATCCCAACCAATGTTCCCTCTAATTTCTTTTGTACTGAGCAGGCCAGGAACTCCTTTGAGTGCAACCGTTTCGTCCGTGGGCCAATTGTTCAACAACAACAACAACAACTTTTACAGCAACATCTTTTACACCAACAACGGCAGCAACAACAACCACTTAAAAGCATTTATACAGTAATGCCATATCGCCATCCCACCGTCTCAAATCATGAGGCAATCAGGCAAGGTTCGATATAAGTTTAACATAACTTCTCTGCTTTTGAATTCTATTCATAGAAACATAGAAACATAGAAGATAGGAGCAGGAGTAGGCCATTCGGCCCTTCGAGCCTGCTCCACCATTCAATGTGATCATGGCTGATCATCCAAATTCATTACCCTGTCTCTGCCTTTTCCCCATAACCCTTGATCCCTTTAGCCTCAAGAAATATATCCAACTCTTTCTTGAATATATTTAATGAACTGGCCTCCACAGCCCTCTGTGGCAGAGAATTCCACAGGTTCACCACTCTCTGGGTGAAGAAATTCCTCCTCATTTCAGTCCTAAATGGCTTACCCCTTATCCTTAGACTATGACCCCTGGTTCTGGACTCCCTGGCCATCAGAAACATCCTTCCTGCATCTAGTCTGTCCAGACCTGACAGAATTTTATAGGTTTCGATGAGATCCCCTCTCAATCTTCTAAATTCCAGTGAGTATAAGCCCAATTGACACAATCTCTCCTCATACGTCATTCCTGCCATCCCAGGTATCAGCCTGGCGAATCTTCGCTGCACTCCCTCCATGGCAAGAACGTCCTTCCTCAGGTAAGGTGACCAAAACTGCACACAATACTCAAGGTGCGGTCTCACCAAGGCCCTGTACAACTGTAGCAAGACATCCTTGTTCCTGTACTCGAACCCTCTTGCTATGAAGGCCAACATACCATTTGCCTTCTTAACCGCCTGCTGCACCTGTATGCTTACCTTCAGCGACTGGTGCACAAGAACCCCCAGGTCTCTTTGCACTTCCCCTTCTCCCAACTATTGCCATTCAAATAATAATCTGCCTTCCTGTTTTTGCCACCAAAGTGGATAACCTCACATTTATCCACATTATAGTGCATTTGCCATGTTTCTGCCCAATCACCCAACCTGTCCAAATCATACTGGAGTTTCCCGACATCCTCCTCGCAGCTTACCCTCCCGCCCAGCTTTGTGTCGTCTGCAAATTTGGAGATATTACATCCAATTCCCTCGTCCAGATCATTAATATATATTGTGAAAAGCTGGGGTCCCAGGACCGATCCCTGCGGTACCCCACTAGTCACTGCCTGCCACCCGGAAAATGACCCGTTTATTCCAACTCTTTGCTTTCTGTCCGCCAACCAGTTCTCTATCCAAGTCAATACCTTGCCCCCAATCCCATGTGCCTTAATTTTGCACGCTAATCTCTTGTGTGGGACTTTATCGAAAGCCTTCTGAAAGTCCAAATACACCACATCCACTGGTTCTCCCTTATCTATTTTACCAGTTACATCCTCAAAAAATTCCAGTAGATTAGTCAAGCATGATTTACCTTTTGTAAATCCATGTTGACTTTGTCCGATCCTGTCACTGCTTTTCAAGTGCTCTGCTATTACATCTTTTATAATAGACTCTAGCATTTTCCCCACTACTGATGTCAGGCTTACCGGTCTATAATTCCCCACTTTTTCTCAACCACCTTTTTTGAATAGTGGGGTAACATTAGCTACCCTCCAATCCATGGGTACCGTTCCAGAGTCTATCGAGTTCTGGAAGATGATCAGTAATGCATCTACTATCTCTAGGGCCACTTCCTTAAGTACCCTGGGATGTAGACCATCAGGCCCTGGGGATTTATCGGCCTTCAGTCCCATCAATTTTCCTAACACCATTTTCCTACAAATACTGATTTCTTTCAGTTGCTCGCTTTCATTAGACCCGAAGTTCCCCGGCATCTCTGGGAGGTTATTTGTGTCCTCCTTTGTGAAGACAGAACCAAAGTATGCATTTAGTTGGTCTGCCATTTCCTTGTTTCCCATTATAAATTCCCCTGATTCTGACTGTAAGGGACCTACACTTGACTTCACTAATCTTTTTCTCTTCACATATCTATAAAAGCTTTTACAGGCAGTTTTTATGTTCCCTGCGAGCTTACTCTCATATTCTATTTTCCCTTTCTTAATTAATCCCTTTGTCCTCCTTTGTTGACTCCTAAACTGCTCCCAATCCTCAGGATTATTGCTTTTTCTAGCCAATTTATATGTCCTCTCCTTGGATCTTATGCTATCCCTAATTTCCCTTGTTAGCCACGGTTGAGTCACCATTTTTGTTTTATTTTTACGCCAAACTGGGATGAACAAATTCTGTGGCTCATCCATTTGGTCTTTGAATGTTTGCCATTGCCTATCCACCGTCAACCCTTTGAGCGCCATTCCCCACTCAATCCTACCCAACTCGCTCCTCAGACCATCGTAGTTTCCTTTATTTAAATTGAGGACCCTTGTCTCTGAGTCAACTACTTCATTTTCCATCTTAATGAAGAATTCGATCATATTATGATCGCTCCGACCCAAGGGGCCTCATACAACAAGATTGCTAATTAATCCTTTCTCATTGCATAATACCCAGTCTAAGATAGCCTGATCTCTGGTTGGTTCCTCGACATATTGGTCCAGGAAACCATCCCGTAAACACTCCAGGAATTCCTCCTCCACAGTATTGTTACTAATTTGGTTGGCCCAATCTATATGTAGATTAAAGTCACCCATGATGACTGCTGTGCCCTTATTGCACGCTTCTTTAATTTCCCTTTTAATGCCATCCCCAACCTCCACCTTACTGTTTGGAGGTCTATATACCACTTCCACTAATGTTTTTTTCCCCTTAGTATTTCTCAATTCTACCCATACAGATTCCACATCATCAGAGCTAATATCCTTCATTACAATTGTATTAATCCCTTCCTTAACCAGTAATGCTACCCCACCTCCCTTTCCTTTTTGCCTATCTTTCCTGAATATCGAATACCTCTGGATGTTGAGTTCCCAGTCTTGGCCATCCTTGAGCCACGTTTCTGTAATCCCAACCAAATCGTATTCGATTCCTCTAGAAATGAGCCCAGTGCTTTATTTGCACTTTTATGGCTTTTTTAACCTGTGTTGCTACTTTTATTGATTTGTGAATCTATACCCCGAAATCCCTTTACACCTCTACTCCATTTAGTCTCTGATTTTCCAAGGAGTCGGTCGCCTCCTTATTCCTCCTACCACAATGCACTACCTCACACTTATCTATATTGGCCCAGTAATTCCGTTCCAAACGCGTGAGTACGGTCGGGGTACTCACGCGTCTGGCCGGAGGAAATGCCGGTTTTCAGCATGCACAGCGCATGCGGAGAAAACCGGCATTTCCTGTCCTCTGAACGAAGGGGTTCAGAGGCACAGCGCATGCGACTGCACAGGCAGCGCGTGCGCAGTGAACTTCGTCGATTTCATTCATGGATTCAGTGAGGTTAAGTCCTTACAACTTACACATGAAAAAAGCATGTGTAAAGTTGCTCCAGAGGCTGCGGAGGAAGATATATTTTATCGTGGAGCTTCTGAAAGGCAATATTTTTGTTTGGGAAAGGGAGGAAAGTTATTTTAAGAAATAATGAGGTAAGTTTTAAAGTTTAATTTTTTTTTTAAACGGGTTTTCAGTACTGTAGGTAGAAGGAGCAATTGTGGCTGTGTGAATTGAATTTGCTGTGTTTATTAAATGTGAAAATGACTGTTCTAAAATGAGTAATGTAACATTTCCAACATTTTTAAGAAAGAAACTTTTCATCAGTAATATATTCTTTTAAGTAATTATGTATGTATGTCCGTATATATTCCTTTACGTATATGTATATATTCCTTTATTTATGTGTATGAATGTATGTATTTAATTATGATTTTCCAATAAGTTACTTTCTCTGAAAGTCATAATTAAATACATACATTCATACACATAAGTAAAGGAATATATACATTACATACATATACGCAAAGGAATATATACAGGCATACATACATAATTACTTAAAAGAATATATTACTGATGAAAAGTTTCTTTCTTAAAAATGTTGGAGTCATTTTCACATTTAATAAACACAGCAAATTCAATTCACATAGCCACAATTGCTCCTTCTACCTACAGTACTGAAAACCCGTTTTAAAAAACAAAAATAAACTTTAAAACTTACCTCAGCATTTCTTAAAATAACTTTCCTCCCTTTCCCAAACAAAAATATTGCCTTTCAGAAGCTCCACGTTCAGAGGACAGGAAATGCCGGTTTTCCCCGCATGCGCTGTGCATGCTGAAAACCGGCATTTCCTCCGGCCAGATGCATGAGTACCCCGACCGTACTCACGTGTTTGGAACGGAATTACTGGGCCAACATTTTACATGTCAATAAAATGAAAAATTTAACAATTGCACGATTTGCCCCCTCGCATCTGCGACTGAGGGTCCAAGGAGGTGCATTGCGCAAGAGGTCATCGTCGTACGTATCCTCACACTGTTCCCTTTCGGGAACTGTATGAAGTGGTGGAAGGATTTCTGGCCACGTTAACGCTCCTTCCGTGACCATAACCATCTTCATACCAGCCATTAGGGTGGTTAGTCCTATGGCGTGAGGGTTTTACGGGCTCCCACAACCCATCTGAGGGGGGGGGCCACCCACACCCGCGGACGCATGTATCCCGCTGGATGTCCACCCAGAATTTATAGTTGGAGCTCCGACTCCACTTGCTGGGACTGTCTGGAGCGGGGTTCGAAACCCTACTCCTTCTGGCCCAGCGGCGGGGATGCTTACCGCTTCGCAAAAGGCCCACTCCGCGCAAAAGGTGACACCCATACGTTTCCTGCGCCTTTTCCCTCCCTGTGACTGGAGCCCTATGCTGCCACTTGAAAGACCAAGCTATCATCTGTCCTTTTTGCAGCGCCTTTGACTTCTCATTACCAATGATGAGCAGGCGCTGCGCCTCCACCTCGTTGAGGAGATTGCTGAGGTCATCATCAGTTCAATTGTGAGTTCTTTTAATGCCGTGAATTGTGCTCATTCCAGCCATTTCACGTTGCTAATCGGAGTGGGCCTTTGGCGTAGCGGTAGGATCCCCGCCGCTGGGCCAGACGGGGTAGGATTTCGAACCCCGCTCCAGACAGTCCCGGCAAGTGGAGTCGGAGCTCTGGCTCTAAATTCTGGGTTGACATCCAGTGGGATATTTGCGTCCGTGGGTGTGGGTGGCCCCCCCTCCTCGTATAGCTTGTGGGAGCCCATTAAACCCTTCCGCCATAGGACTAACCACCCTAATGGCTGGTTCAAAGATGGTTACGGTCACGGAATGAGCGTTAATCACGGCCATAAATCCTTCCACCACTTCATACTGTTCCCCAAAGGGAACAGTGTGAAGGCACGTACGACGACGACGTTGCTAAATAAATAAATGGAATGGAAAAAATTCTTTCAGGGCTTTTAAAAGTCTTTAAATTGCTTTAATTCTGTTTAAAACTACTTCAGATTCTTCAAAATAATGTAAACGTTTTTAAAAGTTTATAAAAGTTACCAAAAGCTTCTTAAAAATACCAAAAACCTATTTGAAATGCTGCTCTGCATGTAAAAATGCTTTGCAGCTTGTGAGAAACATTGGGGGCGTGTCCTATTAAACTGAGACCTCAAGGGGCGTGTCCTATTAAACTGAGACCTCAAGGGGCGTGTCTCAGTTGCACAGCGCGCTACAGGCTTCGCGCTGGCTGCACTCCTGGGCGGCGTGACGTCAGACGCTGCCCGGGATTCTTCTGTTTGAAAAAGGAATTCCAGGCGTCCCTGGAGGTGAACGGCAGGCGCGTCGGGTAAGTGGCGGCAAGCCCCCGACCCAAATTTCTGCCCCATTGATATTCATTTGTCATTTACATGCCCATTCTGCAAGTTTGTTTATGGTAGAATTAATTAACTGTGTGGTGTATGTAACCTGTTCCACCTTAAGAGAACTACCTTAAGAGATGTACTACTTTCTCTTGGCTGCTGTATACTGTAGTACTGTAATACCGGTGGTGACCACACCGGTATATAAGTGTTGTGTAGGGATTTGCTGGGCAGTTCAGCCCTGACCTTCGAATAGTAAAGACCTGTTAAAAGTTATTCTTGTTGTCTGTGTACAGTGATTGATCCTAAACATAACTGGAACACACAGGCTCAACAGTGGCGATGAGTCCGATCTTACCCTTCGGCAGTTTTACATCCAAGGCAGCTTCGTCCTCAGAACGGGCGTCGAGAAGAGGCATCAGCCCTCATCATCCTGCTGAGCACCATCGCATGGGAGGCATCGAGAACCCGGGTTAAAAAGAAAAATTCTGACCACGAAGCCCTCCATCAGCGACAGGCAGTGATCATCCCTTCTGCCACGGTGGTGGGTAAGCCAATCAGCGACACGAGCAGAAAGTCAGCCGCGTTGGCTGTGGAGTAGGGGAGGGAAAACGGAGGAATAAGTGCGGAGAACTCGACCACGGCCGGTAAAAAGGGCCGCGCTGCAATCGAGGCCGAGAGGCGCAGCGACTGGGGCAGCTTAAGGCGCGAGAGCCGCGGAGAAATCAAACGCAGCCGGTGTAAAGGACCGGGCTGCAAGGCAAAGCAGCGTCGGGGAATTGAGAACCGCTGGGGAGGCGAGAACGGCAGCAGCACGGCAATCCCCATTGCAGCCAGCGGGGGAAGAAGGCAAACGTGGGAATCCGCCATTGTAGTCGGCGGGGGAAGAAGACGAGCGCGGGAAAGACCGCCAAGCGCGGGAAGCCGCCATTTTAGTAGGCGGGGGAAGAAGACAAGCGCGGGAAGCCGCCATTTTGAGAAAAAGAAAAATTTAAAAACTTGCAAGGATGCCTAAACATGGGAGCATTAATACCTTTGATAGTGATATCGAAGATTGGACCACGTATGTAGAACGCATGGAAGTTTATTGTAAAGCAAATAAGGTACCAGATGATGAGAAAGCACTAACCTTATTAAGCTCAATGGGTGCGAAGACATACGGGCTATTGAAGCACCTTTTATCAGCAAATAAACCGGCGGATCAGACTTCCGCGAATATTGTTACTGTCCTGAAAAATCATTTAAACCCCACGCCGCTGATGATAGCGGAACGATTTAAATTTTACAGAAGAACGCAGCTGAAAGACGAAAGCAACGCTGAATTTTTAATTGAACTGCATAAACTATCGAAGTACTGTCAGTTTGGAACAGGACTAGCAGATGCGCTGAGAGATAAATTTGTGTGTGGATTGTTAAAAGAAGGAACACAAAAGCGACTGCTTGAGGAGAATGATCTTACGCTTGATAAAGCTGTCACTATTGCAGCATCGCAAGAAGCCGCAGCGAGAGGCACGGCAGAAATGCAGCTACGGTCACCGGAACTCAGCACCAATCAAATGGTCTTGGGTACAGTAAAATGTTATCGTTGTGGAAAGACAACGCACGATCAGAACCAGTGCTGGTTCAAAAATCAGGAATGCAGAAAATGTGGCAGGCTTGGTCATATAGCTAAAGTATGCCGGTCAGGAAAGAAGACCAGCAACAAAAAGTCACCACAGGAAAAGTACAGAAAGGTACACAAGGTGACAGAGAACAGTTCGAACGAACAGAAGTCAGATTCAGACTCCAGCAGTAATGAACTGGGTAGTCTAAGAGTACACAATGTTGGTAAGGAAGCAGACCTCCAAACAATTTGGGTCACACTTCAGATAGCAGGAGTCCAAGTGAAGATGGAATTGGACACTGGATCGGCATTGACGGTCATGAATAAGCAAGATTACAAAAGATTATTCCCACATATTCCCCTACGGGATACGGAGTTTGTATTGAAAACATACATGGGGCAAAGAGTATACCCCATCGGGAAGATAGAGGTAAAGGTGGTCCACAAGGGCAAAGAAAGCCGAGGAATGGACTTATATGTGCTACCTGAGGGAGGTCCACCACTACTGGGACAGGAGTGGATTAGGAAAATAAATATGGACTGGCATTCCTTAAAAGCACTAACGGTAGATTCCGGTAAAAAAGATGTCAAGCCTAAACGATTGTCCAGAATATTGGACGATGCTAAAGAGGTGTTTCAACAGGGACTGGGAACACAGAGAGGAATTACGGCAAACATCAAGGTTGAAGAACATGCAAACCCGAAATTTTTCAAAGCCAGACCGGTACCGTATGCGATACGACCTGTTGTGGAAGCTGAGCTGGAAGGGCTAGAACGTTCAGGAGTACTGTCTAAGGTAGACTGGAGTGAGTGGGCCACGCCCATTGTTCCCGTCATGAAGCGTTCATCGAGCAACAAGCCGGGGGAACCGGGGAAGGTTCGCATCTGTGGAGATTTCAAGATCACTGTTAATCCGGTGCTTCACACGGTGCAGTATCCGCTTCCGCGGATTGAGGATATCTTCGCTTCGTTGTCTGGCGGGAAATACTTCACCAAGATAGACCTGGCGCAGGTGTACTTACAGATGGAAGTTGAGGAAGAGTCACGCCAGTATCTCACGATCAACACGCATAGAGGCTTGTACCGGTATAATAGACTGGTTTTTGGAGTGGCATCGGCGCCAGCAATTTGGCAGAGGGCCATGGAGCAGGTATTACAGGGAATTCCAGGCACACAATGTTACCTGGACGATATTCTGATTACAGGAGATGATGACGAGGAACACCTTGCAAATTTGGAACTGGTGCTCACCAGATTGAAAGAATATGGACTTCGAGTTAATCACCAGAAATGTGAGTTCTTTCAGAAGAGGATCTCGTACTGTGGTCATGTCATTGACCAGGAGGGGCTTCATAAGTCTCCTGACAAGATCGAAGCTGTTGTGAAGGCTCCCGCTCCGGATAATGTATCCCAGTTGAGGTCGTTCCTAGGGTTGATTAACTATTACCATAAGTTTCTGCCAAATTTATCCATGGTGCTGCACCCGCTGAACGCTCTTTTGCAGAAGGGAGTACCATGGAAGTGGAGCGAGGACTGTAAGAGGGCCTTTCGCAAAAGCAAGGCATTGATCACCTCAGAGGAAGTGTTGGCTCACTTCAACCCAACGCTGCCTATTCGTTTGGCTTGTGATGCTTCTCCATATGGTATTGGGGCAGTACTCTCACACAAGTTGCCAAATGGCCAGGAGAGGCCAGTTGCGTTCGCATCCAGATCATTGACCTCCGCTGAGCGCAACTATGCTCAGATAGATAGGGAGGCTCTCAGCCTTGTGTGGGGAGTAAAGAAGTTTAATCATTACCTGCAGGGCCAAAAGTTCACGCTTCTGACAGACCACCAGCCGTTGGTATCCATTTTTAACCCTAAGAAGGGTGTTTCGGTGATGACAGCACAGAGACTCCAGAGATGGTCCCTTTTCCTAGGGGCACATCAATATCAGATTGAATTCAAAGGTACAAAGCAGCATGGTAATGCTGATGGGCTGTCGCGCCTGCCACTACCTACAGAGGAGGAGGCACTGACGGTTGACCCTGTTGAGTTATTTCACTTGACCATCATCGAATGTTTACCAGTCACCAATGCAAGTATTGAAAGAGAAACCAGGAACGACCCGACACTGTCCCGGGTCTACGAAGTGACAGTGAAGGGATGGCCAGCACATGGTGATCCACTGTTACCGGCATTCTCAGCAAGACGAGAACAGCTGTCTGTCTGTCAAGGAACATTGATGTATGGAACAAGGGTGATTATTCCTCCTAAGTTAAGAGAGAGTTCTAAAGGAACTGCATGAAGGTCATCTGGGGGGAGTCAAGATGAAAAGCCTTGCTAGGGCTTATGTGTGGTGGCCGGGTATCGACCAACAGATAGAGGATCTGACGAAAAGCTGCTCAGGGTGCCAAAAAGTGCAAAATGCACCTTCGATTGCACCGCTGCATCCATGGGAATGGCCTTCAACCCCATGGCAACGTGTACATATTGACTTTGCTGGTCCATTCATGGACTCCATGTTTTTAATTGCGGTGGACGCACATTCTAAATGGCCAGAAGTGATTAAGATGACTACCACTACCTCGGAAAAAACGATCGCGGTGCTAAGAACGATATTTGCAAGAAATGGATTGCCAGAACGAATATGTTCAGACAACGGGCCGCAGTTCGTGTCAGAAGAATTCCAGAAATTCATGAAGAAGAATGGGGTGAAACATTATACCTCTGCCCCATATCATCCGGCTACAAACGGGTTGGCTGAGAGATTTGTGCAAACGTTTAAAAAAGCAATAAAGGCCATGAGCGAAGATCAGATTCCACTACAACACAAGGTGGACAAATTCCTACTGGCATATCGAAACGCCACTCATGCAGTGACAAACCAAAGTCCTGCCATGATGTTCTACAACAGGAGGTTGCGGTCCAGGTTGGACTTGTTAAAAATAAATGTGCGGAGGGAAGTTGAAAACAAACAGTTCCAGCATATAAATAACAAGACCACTCGGAGCTTCGAAATAGGACAACCAGTGTTAGCCCGGGACTATAAAAACGAGAAATGGCAATCTGGAACAATTCGGGCCAGACAAGGACCCCTGAGGTACACGGTAGATATTGGTGAAAATGTAATACGGCGTCATGCTGACCAACTGGTAGAATCGAGAACAAGGGTCGAACCCATGGTTACGGCAGAGACAACCGTGGAAGAAGTTAGTGAACCTGAAGCATCTACCTCAGAAGTGAATGTACCTCATGATGATGTCCAATCCATAAGAGACCAACTAGATGAGTCACCCCAGCAACGAGAATCAGAGACCCCTGAAAGGCGTTATCCAACTCGAATCAGGAGGCCTCCTCAGAGACTGAATCTTTGAACTGTTTTGCATGAAGTTGTATATATATATATGTTATTATGTTATGTTAAATGGGGATATAACTGTTGAGCTAAAAAGGGAGGATTGTGGTGTATGTAACCTGTTCCACCTTAAGAGAACTACCTTAAGAGATATACTACTTTCTCTTGGCTGCTGTATACTGTAATACTGTAATACCGGTGGTGACCACACTGGTATATAAGTGTTGTGTAGGGATTTGCTGGGCAGTTCAGCCCTGACCTTCGAATAGTAAAGACCTGTTAAAAGTTATTCTTGTTCTCTGTGTACAGTGATTGATCCTAAACATAACTGGAACACACAGACTCAACAAACTGCATTTAGTTCGTCAACTACAAACACTATTTTAAAAATAAAATTACTTGTCAGAAATGACTGGGATATAAAAGAACTGTATAATAATGCGTTAACACTTCCGAAACGTCACTCAGTTACACGGTTGTGCATCGAGAAACAATCCAAAAGCCCAAGGTGAGCTGAAAGAGGCAAATCTATTTGTGCAATTTGTATTAATTTTAAAGTTTTCAACGTATTCGCCCATCCCTCATGTCTCTATAGCAGTGGCTGCACAAGCAGCACAAGCAGCGGCTTTCCTATGGTGCTGACGTGCTGGACGTCCACAGGAGTGATTAGAATATTATTCACAATGCAACCAGACAACCAACAAATATAAGGTGCTGTAGTTCTTTAGTTCACAGTGTTAAAAAGAATTGAACAAAAACGGGTATTTTCAACCTCAATCACTTCCATTAATAAACGTGGTCTTCTTGAACCAGCGCACCATGTAACAGGTGCAGCACTGATTCACAAGTGTAGAAAAACACATTCACAATCTGTTACCGAATTAAAAACAAAAAGCAGGAAAAGCTATGATTTAACCGAAATAAACATTCCTCTTTCTTCCTGGACAGAAGAACCAATCAGATTGGCTTGGAAATGTTTGATAATTTAAACGAGGAAAGAATCAGGGAAATATAAACAAACAGGACCAGCTAATAGAGAAAGGAGAAATAGATGAGGATAATATTCATGCAGGAAACAAGTTAGTCAGAGGAATATGGAGTAGAGGAATAAAATCAAATGGAGTAACTGCACATGGGGAGAAGATTGAAGTGAAGGCAGGAGGCAGCTCAGACAGAAAAAGTAAAGCACAGAACAGAGATTCACCTGGATTAGCTCTTGGGCCTGCCTTCTTTGGTCTGTTGCTCCTCTCGATGATGGGAGGAGGCAGGTTTGGAACCTTCTTCAGATTGTTTTCATAGACTGCAATTTCAGAAACAGATCAATAAGTGAAACTGGACAAGAATGGAAAATAAACAGATCAGGAGGGATAGAAAAGAAAAGAGAGGAGGCGGAGGGCCAATATTGGGGAAAGAGGGAATACGGGGTGTAGAGAGGAGTGATGTAGTCAAGGAAACATAGAAACATAGAAAAATAGGAGCAGGAGTAGGCCATTCGGCCCGTTGAGCCTGCTCCGCCATTCAATGAGATCATGGCTGAACTGAAAATCCAGATACACCACATCTACCGGTTCCCCTTTGTCTACTCCACTAGTTACATCCTCAAAGAACTCCAATAGGTTTGTCAAACAGGATTTCCCTTTCATAAATCCATGTTGACTCTGCCCAATCTTACTCTTAGTTTCTAAGTGCCCAGTTATTGCATCCTTTATAATAGATTCCAGCATTTTCCCAACTACTGATGTCAGGCTAACAGGTCTGTAGTTCCACGTTTTCTCTCTCCCTCCTTTCTTAAATAGCAGGGTTACATTTGCTATCCTCCAATCTGCAGGAACCATTCCAGAATCTGTAGAATTTTGGAAGATGACAACCAATGCGTCCACTATCCCAATGGCCACCTCTTTCAAAACCCTAGGATGTAGGTCATCCGGTCCTTGGGATTTATCGACTTTTAGTCCCATTAATTTTGCCAGTACTGTTTTTTTACTAATAATAATTTCTTTAAGTTCCTCATTCTCGTCACACCCTTGGTTTTCTCGTATTTCTGGGAGGTTTTTTGTGTCTTCCTCCGTGAAGACAGAAACAAAGTATTTATTTAATTTCTCTGCCATTTCCTCATTCCCCATTATAAATTCTCCCGTCTCTGATTGTACAGGACCTACATTTACCTTTGCCAGTCTTTTCCTTTTCACATACCTATAGAAGCTTTTACAATCTGTTTTTATATTTTTCGCTAGTTTGAGCTCATATTCCATTTTCCCTTTCTTTATCAATTTCTAGTTCCCGCTTTGCTGATTTCTAAAAAGATCCCAATCCTCAGGCTGACTGCTTTTTCCGGCAACTTTATAAACTTCCTCCTTTGACTTAATACTAGCTTTAATTTCTTTTGTTAGCCATGGTTGGATCACTTTTCCTTTTGGGTTTTTATGCCTTAGAGGAATATATGCTTGTTACAAATTATGCATTATTTCCTTGAATGTTAGCCATTGTATGTCCATCTTCATACCTTTTAGTGTACTGTCCCAATCTATCATGGCCAACTTGTCCCTCATACCCTTGTAGTTTCCTCTGTTTAGATTGAAGACCTTAGTTTCATATTGGACTACATCATGCTCAAACTTAATGTAAAATTCAATCATATTATGGTCACTTGTCCCTCAAGGTCCCTTTACCACAAGATTATTGATTAGCCCTTTTGTTGTGTATTTTGAATGTGTATTAGAATTGTCCCACATGGGATACCGTAGTGGTGATTTGCAATGCACTATGGGAAATGTAGTGCATTGAGTGAAGAAGCACATTGTAAATAAAATGGCCATTAACTAAACTCTCCACCCCGGAGTCCTTCTTAAATATTATATAGGTAAGGGTATAAAACCCCTTGAGACACAACACCTTTCTCATTACATAGTACCAGATCCAGAATAGCCTGTTCCCTGGTTGGTTCCTCCACATACTGATCCAGGAAACCAACTCGCATGCATTCCAAGAATTTGTCCTTCACACCATTAGTGGTAATTTGATTTGTCCAGTCACTATGTAGATTAAAGTCCCCCATAATGACCATGTTGCCCTTGTTACATGCACTTCTAATCTCTGGGTTGTCACTGTGCCCTACATTACCACTGCTGTTTGGTGGCCTTTACACAACTCCCACCAATGGTTTCTGCTCTTTGCTGTTTCTTAGCTTCACCCAAACTGATTCCAGTTCCACATCACGATCTGCCGAGCCAAGCTCTTTTATCTCTACCGTACCGATCTCATCCCTTATTAACAGCGCTACCCCACCTCCTTTTCCTTTTTGTCCATCCTTCCTAAAGGTTGAGTACTCTGGAACATTCAGTTCCCAGATGTGGTTACCCTGCAACCAAGTCTCTGAAATGGCAATTACATCATACCCATTCACTTCTATTTGTGCCATTAATTCACCCACCTTTTTGTGAATGCTTCGTGCATTTAGATAAAGTGCCTTTAACTTTGCATGTTTAATATTTTTCTACATTGTATTAACAGCACAGAAACAGGCCATTCGGCCCAACTGCTGTGTGCTGGTGTTTCTGCTCCACACGAGCCTCCTCCCACCCCTCTTCATCTCACCCCATCAGCATATCCTTCTATTCCTTTCTCCCTCATGGGCTTATTTAGCGTCACCTTGAATGCAGTCTAACCAAGGTTCTGTACAAGTTTAACATAACTTCTCTGCTTCTTTGCTTGCCTTTTTATGGCTTTCTTAACTTGCGTCGCTACATTTAGTGATTTTTGCATCTGTACTCTCAGATCCCTTTGCTCCTCCACCCCGTTGAGGCATTTATTTTCCAAGGAGTATAGGGCCTCCTTATTTTTCTTACCAAGATGTAACAGCTCACACTTATCTATGTTGAAGTTAATTTGCCAATTACATGCCCATTCTGCAGGTTTATTAATGTATTTCTGTATTTTGTCACAGTCCTCTCTATATTAACTACACCCCCAATTTGGGGCCATCCACGAATTTTGAAATTGTACTTCCGATTCCTGAGTCCAAATCATTTCTGTAAATGGTCAACAACAGTGGTCCCTGCACCGATCCTTGTGGAACACCATTTCTTACCTTTTGCCAGTCTGAGTAACTACCTATAATGCCTACTCTCTGGTTTCTGTTTTGTAGCCAGCTTGCTATCCATTCTGCTACTTGTTCCCTGACTCCACATGTTCTGACCATAGTCATTAGTCTACTATGTGGTACCTTAGCGAAGGCCTTTTGGAAATCCAAATATATTACATCTACTGCATGACCCTTATCTACCCTTTCTGTTACAATGTCAAGGAATTCAATAAGGTTGGTCAAGCATGATCTTCCCTTTTCAAATCTATGCTGACTATTCTTTATTATATTTTCAGTTTCTAGATCTTTTTCTATTATATGTTTAAGTAAGGATTCCATTATTTTTCCTACCGCTGACATTAAGCTAATTGGTCTATAGTGCCCTGGGCTTGTTCTGTCTCCCTTTTTAAATATTAGAATCACATTAGTTGTCCACCAGTCCTCTTGCACGATTCCCTTTTCTATATTTATGTAATAGTGCGTCTGCTATCTCTTCCCTAACATATTTTGTAAAAAGTCACACAACACCAGGTTATAGTCCAACAGCTTTATTTGAAATCACAAGCTTTCGGAGCGCTGCTCCTTCTTCACCTGGTGTTGTGTGACTTTTTACATTTGTCCACCCCAGTCCAACTCCGGCACCTCCACACCATGGCTAACATATTTTAATATGTGTGGATTCAATCCATCTGGACCAGGGGTTTTATCCTCTCCAAGTTTGATTAGTTTATTAATTATCTCTCCCCTTTCTACCTTAAATGTCTTTATATCTTTTTTGATCTCCTCTTCTAATGTCATGTCCACCCTTTAGTCTCCCTGGTAAATACCAAGGCAAAGTAATTATTTAATATTTCTGCCATTTCACTGTCATTACCGATGAGTTTATTGTGTGGCCCTATCCCTGTCCTGAATTTTATTTGATTATTTATGTGTCTGTAGAATATTTTACTATTTATTTTTATATTTCATGATAATTTAATTTTGTAGTTTCTCTTTGCCTTCCTAATAGTGTTTTTGATTTTTTTCCCAAAGCTTTTCGTATTTCCTTTTGTCATCCTCTCCTTTGTTGTCTATGCACTGAGTGTATGCCTTTTTCTTTAGTTGCAATGTTGCCCTCATTTCTTTACTAACCCATGGTGTGTCATTACTGGCTCATTTGTTCTTGCTTTTTAGTGGGATATATTTCTCCTGGACTCTATTGATCACCGTTTTAAATGTTTCCCACTGCTTTTCTATTTCTTTGTTTATCAGTAATATTTTCCAGGGTACTTTCTCAAGTTCCATTCTCATCCCTATAAAATCAGTTTTCCCCCAATTTATTACTTTGATCTTTGTTTTACTTATGTCCTTCTAAATCTTTTTCTGAAACCTTATTATATTGTGATCACTATTGCCTAGATATTCCCCTACACTTATTTCTCTTATCTATACTGGTTCATTTCCCATTACGAGATCCAGCTGAACTCCCTCTCTTGTTGAGCTTATTACATACTGGGTAAGAAAGGAGCCTTGCACACATTCCCTGTATTCCCTATACCTTTTTGCTACCTGTTCTTGCCAGTTTATTTGGGGGTAATTAAAATCTCCCATGATAGTATTGACTGTCCTTTACTCATTCCACATATTTATAGTTTAAAGTCCTATCGACAGCCCTATTTATCATTTCCACTAGGCCACTGGTCCCAGCCCGGTTCAGGTGGCGTCTGTCGCAGTGGTACAGCTCCTTCCTGTCTCAGTACTGGTGCCAGTGTCCCATGAAATTGAATCCCTCCTTCCTACACCAGTCTTTCAGCCATGCACTCACCTTTCTGATCTGCCTATCCCTATACCGAGATTACCACTCATGGCGTCCTCTTTTTAATTTGGTTCCTAACTTCTGATATTCCATTTGCAGGGTCTCTTTCCCTTTTCCCCAGGTCATTGGCCCCAACATGGAGCACAACAACTGGATCTTCCTAACAGTAAGGAGTGTGATGGAATTCTCACCACTTGCCTGGATGAGTGCAGCTCCAACAACACTCAAGAAGTTCAACACCATCCAAGACAAAGCAGCTCACTTAGAAACACAGAAAACATAGAAAAATAGGAGCAGGAGTAGGCCATTTGGCCCTTCGAGCCTGCTCCACCATTCAATATAATCATGGCTGATCCTCTATCTCAATACCATATTCTCACTCTCTCCCCATACCCATTGATGCCTTTCTCTTTTTCCTACCAAAGTGGATAACTTCACATTTATCCACATTATACTGCATCTGCCATGTATTTGCCCACTCACTCAACTTGTCTAAATCACCTTGAAGAGACATTGCATCCACCTCACAACTCACAATTGCTTGATTGGCACCCCATCCACCACCTTAAACATTCACTCCCTCCACCACCGGCGCACCGTGGCTGCAGTGTGTACCATCTACAAGATGCACTGCAGCAACTCGCCAAGGCTTCTTCGGCAGCACCTCCCAAACCCACGACCTCTTCCACCTAGAAGGACAAGGGCAGCAGGCGCATGGGAACACCACCACCACCAAGTTCCCCTCCAAGTCACACACCATCCTGACTTGGAAGTGTATCGCTGTTCCTTCATCATCACTGGGTCAAAATCCTGCAACTCCCTCCCTAACAGCACTGTGGGAGCACCTTCACCACACGGACTGCAGCGGTTCAAGAAGGTGGTTCAGCTCCACCTTCTCAAGAGCAATTAGGGATGGGCACTAAATGCTGGCCTTGCCAGCGACGCCGACATCCCAGGAACGAATAAAAAACAAATATCAGTAAAAAGATAAATGTTAACGTGAGGTGAGGCCGCTGAGAGGAGAGGATTTTCAAATTTAGAAGACAAACAATAAATAGCAGAGATATTTAACAAGCACTTTAGAGAAGGATCTCAGAGAGGTGGTGAATGCAGAGAGTGAGATGAACGATATTGCTTGTTAGGCTCCAGGAAGGCAAGATGCCAGGGCCTGATGGGTTACCTCCTGGGATGCTAAGGGAGAGGTAATTACTGAGGCTCTAGAAATAGTAGTTCAGGCTCTATTGAGTGTGGGTGTGCCGGGGGATTGAAGACTAGCCAATCTTTAAAAGGGCGACAGCTAATCTGGGTATTTAGTCAGTTAGACTAATACTGCAGAAAGCCTAGAGGAGTATAGAACGAGCAGGGGTGAAATTAAAAACAGAATTAGGAAAGCATAGAGAGGGCATGAAAAAATATTGGCAAGTAAAATCAAGGAAAATCCAAAGGTGTTTTATAAATACATAAAGAGCAAGAGGATAACAGAAACAGTAGGGCCTATTAGGGACCATAAAGGTAACCTGTGTGTAGAAGCGGATGATGTGGGTATGATCCCCTCTCTCCCCCCTTAAACCCTCTCTTCCCCTTCCATTGTACCTCTCCACCTCGATCCTCTCTCTTCGATCCTGTCTCTCCCTCGATCCTCTCTCCCCCTTGATCCTCCCTCTCCCCCTCGATCCTCTCTCTCCCCCTCGATCCTCTCTCTCCCCCTCGATCCTCTCCCTCTCCCTCGATCCTCTCACCCCCTCGATCCTCTCTCTCCCTCTCGATCCTCTCTCTCTCCCTCGATTCTCTCTCTCTCCCTCGATCCTCTCTCTCCCCCTCGATCCTCTCTCCCTCTTGATCCTCTCTCTCCCCCTCGATCCTCTCTCCCCCCTCGATCCTCTCTCTCCCTCTCGATCCTCTCTCCCCCCTCGATCCTCTCTCCCCCCTCGATCCTCTCTCTCCCCCTCGATCCTCTCTCTCCCCCTCGATCCTCTCTCTCCCCCCTCGATCCTCTTTCTCCCCCTCGATCCTCTCTCTCTCCCTCTCGATCCTCTCTCCCCCCTCGATCCTCTCTCTCCCCCTCGATCCTCTCTCTCCCTCTCGATCCTCTCTCCCCTCTCGATCCTCTCTCCCCCCTCGATCCTCTCTCTCCCCCTCGATCCTCTCTCCCCCCTCGATCCTCTCTCTCCCCCTCGATCCTCTCTCGCCCCCTCGATCCTCTCTCTCCCCCTCGATCCTCTCTCGCCCCCTCGATCCTCTCTCTCCCACTTGATCCTCTCTCCACTCGATCCTCTCTCCCCCCTCCCGATTCTCTCTCCACCCCGATTCTCTTTCTCCCCCTCGATCCTCTCTCTCCCCCTCGATTCTCTTTCTCCCCCTCGATCCTCTCTCTACCCCTCGATTCTCTTTCTCCCCCTCGATCCTCTCTCTCCCCCTCGATTCTCTCTCTCCCCCACGATCCTCTCTCTCCCCTGGCCATCAACACAGCCGCTGACCTTCTCCATACGGAGCCGAGCGAAGCATGGCGGTTCAGGCTGCAGCCGCCGCACCGCTTGGTACTCTGCGTGCGCGACCGGATCGAGTGCGAGAGCGCGACCGGATCGAGTGCGCATGCACAGGAAGAGTAAAAAATGCATTGCAAATAATCACTCTGTTAGTAATGTCACAGATTTTAAGTCAGTACAGAGGCAGAGGAAGTGGGGAGGGGAGGAAAGAACAAAAGGGAAGCTCTGCGATAGGGTGGAAGGCAGGAGAGATTAAATGAGAAAAGGGATAATGGTGCAGGGCATAAGGGGGTGGTAATGGGACAAGTACAGAAACTAAAGATGGGTCGAGGAGAGGTGTAAATGGAACAGTAGAATCAGCAACAGCTGCCGTCCCAATAAATGGGGGCAGAGGTTCTGATCTGCAATTGTTGAACCCGATGTTGAATCCGGAAGGCTGTAAAGTGCCTAATGGAAAGTTGAGGTGTTGTTCCTCGAGCTTTCGCTGAGCTTCATTGGAGCAGTGCAGTAGGCCGAGGTCGGAGTGGGCGTCGGCCGGAGTATTAAAGTGGGTCTACAGGAGCTTTAAGTGGTGAGGCGTAAATTCCATCGTCTGTCTTCACAGAACAGGGGTGAATGTAGGCACTGTAGGAGTGTGAAATATTGAATGGGGACACATGGGTAAACCACTTTGAAAAATTATACCAGAAAAACACACTAAGACCAGAGCAACACCAAATATGCAAAAAACTGGAAAAGCTAGAAATGGCCATAAAAGATAACCAAAACCAGCTAGACGCCATAATAACAGAAAAAGAACTTCTTGAAAAACTCAAGGACCTGCGGCCAGGAAAAGCCTGCGGGACAGACGGCATACTAAACGAGATGATTAAAAACACAGACAACAAAATGAAACTGGCTATCCTAAAACTCTTCAACTTGGTTCTGAGTGTCGGTTATTTCCCTGATATCTGGAACAAAGGACTCATAACGCCCATATACAAAAGTGGGGACAAAATCGACCCAAACAACTATCGAGGCATCTGTGTAAACAGTAACCTGGGAAAGGTTTTCTGTAGCATCATAAACAAAAGACTTATAAACTTCCTTGAGGAGCACAATGTCTTGAGTAAAAGCCAAATTGGATTCCTGCCAAACTATAGAACATCCGATCATATCTTCACCCTACAGACCCTAATTGACAAACACGTTCACCATAACAAAAGCAAAATCTACGCATGCTTTGTAGATTTCCAGAAGGCTTTCGACTCCATCTGGCATGACGGTTTATTTCTGAAACTTATCGAAAGCGGGGTAGGAGGGAAAACATATGATATAATTAAATCAATGTATACAAACAACAAATGTGCAGTTAAAATTGGAGACAAACAAACAAAATACTTCCCACAGGGGCGGGGGGTGATGCAGGGCTCGCCAATCTCACCGACACTCTTTAATATTTACATAAATGGATTGGCAAAACTACTTGAACAATCTACAGCATCCGGCCTCACCCTATATGAATCCAAGGTTAAATTCCTCCTCTATGCAGACGACCTGGTTCTGCTGTCACCAACTAAAGAGGGGCTACAGCAGAACCTGGACCTGCTGGAGTCGTACTGCCAGACTTGGGCCCTGACAATAAATCCCCAAAAAACCAAAGTCCTTGTGTTCCAGCAAAGATCCAAACATCAGGGACCCAAAATAAATTTCACAGTAGGAACAACCAAAATTGAACAAACCACTAACTACACATACTTGGGCTTAAAAATCAGTTCTACGGGAAACTTCAAACTGGCTGTGAATGAACTGAAAGAGAAAGCAAGAAGGGCTTTCTATGCCATCAAAAAATCAATCCAAATAGAAATCCCAATTAGCATTTGGCTCAAAATTTTCAAATCAGTAATTGAACCAATTGCACTCTATGGCAGTGAGGTATGGGGACTGCTAACTCAACAAGAATTTGCAAAATGGGACAAACACCCAATTGAGATCCTACATGCAGAATTCTGTAAAAGTATCCTCCGGACTCAAAGGAAAACAGTAAACAATGCATGCAGGGCGGAACTAGGCCAATATCCATTAATAATCACTATCCAAAAAAGAGCCACCAAATTTTGGAATCACCTACAAATGAGCAATCCCCAATGCTATCACTACGACGCCCTGAAATGCCAAGAGCTGACCATAAAGAAGAATACCCTCAGTCAACTAGTCCTGGGACTCAGTGAAGTAACTACTAACAATACTAACAATAACCAGCCCCAGGACAGTGACAGGGTAACACAAAGAATTCGACCCAACACAATCGTCGCTAAGCAAAAGGAAAAATATCTGACATATTGGGCAGAAACAACAAAAACCCAAAGCAAACTCAATTGCTACTTGGCCCTAAACAGACAATACAACATAGCTGATTACCTGACCATGGTAAAGGATAACAAACTGAGAAGAACCTTGACAAGGTACAGACTTAGCGAACATAGCCTAGCGATCGAAAAAGGCAGACACAGGCAGACCAGGCTGCCAAGAGAAGACAGGATATGCTCTCACTGCAGTCAGGGAGTAGTGGAGACAGAGATGCACTTCCTCACAGCCTGCGGAAAATATCAGGGCATCAGGGAGAATTTCTACCAAAAATTCTCACAAATATGCCCTGATTTCAGAAATCTGAATGACAACCAAAAACTCCCATTCAGAACAGAACAGAACAGAACAGAAACCCCACAGTGCAGATAGAGGCCATTTCGGCCCATCGAGCCTGCACCGACACATATCCCACCCGATCCCTGTAACCCCTACATCAACACATATCCCACCCTATCCCCGCAACCCCACATATTTAATCCTCCTAACACGAAGGGTCAATTTATCATAGCCAATCAACCTAACCCGCACATCTTTGGACTACTGGGAGAGGAGAGAAGCTGTGTAACACTGGCGGCACACTATGTTACAGCTTGCCATGAACAGAGGGACAATCAGTAAACTAAGAAAAGAATATATATAAACAATGCGAATGTATATTTATACACTCAGGGATATACCTGTTTATACACTGTATGAATAGAACTGCGTTTATGTGCTAAACCATAAATGTATTTTGATGCTTTGGCAACATAAGATGTAACTTATCATGCCAATAAAGCGATTTGAATTGAATTGAATTGAATTGAATGGGACAAATATTGTAGGAGACAAAATATTAAGGGATTTAGCATTGTTAAAATTAGATACATTGCCAGGCTGTGAAGAAAAGCAAGGGAGGAAATAGCGGAGGCTCTGACCATCATTTTCCAATCCTCTCTGGCTACAGGTGTGGTGTCAGAGGACTGGAGGACTGCTAACAAAAGAACATAAACAGTAGACACTCTCTCACACACACAGACTCTCTCTCACACACACAGACTCTCTCTCACACACACAGACTCTCTCTCACACACACAGACTCTCTCACACACACAGACTCTCTCTCACACACAGACTCTCACACACACAGACTCTCTCACACACACAGACTCTCTCACACACACACAGACTCTCTCACACACACAGACTCTCTCACACACACAGACTCTCACACACACAGACTCTCTCACACACACAGACTCTCTCACACACAGACTCTCTCACACACACACAGACTCTCTCACACACACAGACTCTCTCACACACAGACTCTCTCACACACACACAGACTCTCTCACACACACAGACTCCCTCTCACACACACAGACTCTCTCACACACAGACTCTCTCACACACACACAGACTCTCTCTCACACACACAGACTCTCTCACACACACAGACTCTC